>NC_048896.1:88205414-88289444 GCF_011077185.1 Oxyura jamaicensis | reverse complement strand
AAACTGCAGCAAAGAATGAAAAATAAATAGAGGTAAAAAAAAAGGGAAAACAAAATATTCTAGATAGAGCTGAGTGCACTGACCACCTGCTACAAAATTTCTACCTGTCTCTGCAACACTTATTTTCAAGGGCTATTAAAATTATTAAATATAATTACATTTTTGAAGAGAAGCTGCTGGCACCTGCTGCTGGGCAGGCTAAGGCTCCTGTTTGGCATCAGTCTGGCAGTGCTGGGACAAGATTCAGTGGTGTGCCCCCCATGGACAGCTGCTGCGATGCCAGCTCTTCATCTGCACCATCTTCCTGGAGTCCAGCGAGGGCTTAGCAATGACCCGCCTCAGATTTGGGGTAAATGGTTTGTCTCTGGTGAGTGACAACCCACCAGAGGGTTTCTAGCTATCATTACACCCAGCCCATATTCAAAGTATTGCTGACCCGTCCTGGTGGAGGAAGCATCTGCAGCCAACCGCTCCCCTCTTTCTGCAGGGGCATATTTTTTTCACAAACACAAGATTTTGTCTTGAGTCAAAAACCTGCTTTTTGGAGTAGGCTCATTGGGCTCTGTTGCTCCTTATGGCTGAGGGTTTGATTCCCATAGTGAATGTGACTTTTTCATCTGAGAGCGTAACCTTTGGCGGCTTCACATATTTCAGGAGGAGGAAAAATATAGCTCTTTCTGCTGATAACCTCATTTTGAATTGGCACAATGCACTAAAAACTCCACGAAAGGTTATGGCATGTGATGCCAGACAGGTGAAGCTGGCTCTTTGGAAAGTGCACGTGTGCATGTTGCTGTAGTACCTGCCCTTTCCAAACTGCTCTGCAGATGGGGAGCGGTGGCCCTGAGGACTTCACGGATGGTTGGCAGCAGTGTGTGCGCATTCCTGTACAGGGCTTGGATGACACGAAGTGAAGAGAAGAACCATTATGTAACTTGGAAGATTGTATTATACAATAGCTTAAACACACACACACACACACACACACACACACACACACACACACACACAAAAAAAAAAAAAAAAAAGGTGCTTCCCAGCCAAGTGCTTCAGTGTGAAAGATGAGATTCGTAACATTCGCAAGGCTTATCCTATCTGCCAAATCTTCCCGAGCATTACAGCATGCAATGGAGTTGTGCTAACCCCATGCGTTATTATGACTCAGCTCAGTGGGAAAGGTAGGGCAGGGCAAGGCAAACTTTACTATCAGCATCTGCTTAGAAATTGAGCTATATTTACAACACCGGGGCTGATAAAATGTCTGTTGTGTTTGCCTAACACCAAACATTGCAATACACGGGTTACCAGAAAGGGACTGGATTGGCAGCTACATTGTTTAATTAAGATCAAATTACCAGAGGGCTAGATCTAGTTCTCAAGATGTAACACCAAGATTATTAGCGAGAAATGAGTTTTGCTGTAAAAATAGTACCTGCCACCAGGTACAACACGTAGCAGCTGACAAGAGAAACCCCGCGTTGGCAATGTCGAGCTTTGCCAGCTGCTCCCTTTCACCAGCTTGGTGTGGCTCCTGCACTCACCCAAGGGACTTTGGGGTGACAGAGCAGAGATGCTGTCCCCAGAACCCTCCCCAGTAAAAGGGAGGTTGCACATGCCCTCCCAGAGAGGGGCTAGCAAAGCTGACTGCTGGGGAGGTGACCATGGCTGTCTGTCCAGGGTTTCTGAGAGACCATCTCTTCAATAACAGCGACAGATGCCAGTTGCCAGCACAAGAACATGCAGAAACAAGAGTCTTAGAGCTTTGCATCGTTTGTATTTATTTATTTTTCTATGAAGGTGTGAACCCACATTGCTAAAATCCCTTCCCCTCCTGGACACAGTAAAAAGTTAAGTGGCCTTCCTCTGAGACAGCAGGACTTCTGGCATCTCCCTCCTGCTTGGCAGCCCACATCCCTCCAATTTATTTATTTCTGCAATGTGTTTCTCTGTGTTGAATGTGAATAAATTTGGGCAATGGATGTAGAAGTTGTGAGGGAGGTTTATACAGAGGCAGAGACATGACTATGGGCTTGTTTAAGCTTCATTTTCTCAAGGAACCAGACTGAGATCCACCCAGTAATGAAATATGCCTTGCTCCTGCTTATCTGGTGAGATGCTGGAGAGTCTCAGCTTCCTGGTACTCCAGTTTCCTTCGTGCAGTCTCCCTGTGACCTGGCGTCACCTCATTTCCCCTACGGAGGTCATGGTACACAAAAGCCAGAGCATTTCAAAAGCAGCAACCAAACCTAGGGACCCAAACTCTGCCCAGCATTGCCCACCAGTAAGTGGCCCTGCAGCTCCAGCCAAAGCCAAAGCATGTCGTGTCATGGCAGCATTTCTTAATGAACTGTTGGTTAGCTGGAGACTCGAGTTTCTTCCTTGTAGCTCAGTGCTCAGGAGAGGGGAAAGAAAGAGAAGTGTGTTGGTCTAGCGCTGAAACAACTAATTTATGTACTTACACTGTGACTTAAGAAAGTTCTGCTCTAAGTGAGTTTATTAAGTGGAGTCAGGATGTCTGACAGCTAGCAGAGCCTCTGCAAATAAGACAAGGCTGTTAGTAGTAAAAAGTCGGAATCCAGTTAAAAAATAGCTCCTCTGGTTACAAGACTGCTTGAAATATTGTACTCTGGAAATGTTTGTGTTTTAAGCTGTTTTAGTGTACAGTATAAGTCATTGATTTTTTTAAATTTTTTTTTTTTTGATTTTGTTGCTAAACCTATGAGGGGAAATGTTTTTCTCTGCTTGCTGGACAGCAGCCACGAATTAGTAATGACCAGCCATGTTTCAAAAGTGCGTGTGTATTTTAATCTGCATTGAAAGCCATGTTTATCTTCTTTCTGGAAGCTGGAGGAAGTTTCAACGTCTGTGCTGCTAGTAAAGTGCAAGCTGCTGCTGGAGGCAGGAGGACGAGTGTCTGCGTGGGCACCCAGCATCCCAGCGCAAGGGCATCAGCTCCACCTGCACAGCTGACAGCCACCTCTCTTCTGCTACAAAGGCTTCAGGACCTCAGCCCAGCCACTCTGATCAACCTCATCCTCCTGAGATAGCTTCCCCAGCTCGGCACCACCCAGCTGTAGTCCTCGTTTCTTCAATCGGACACGGACCACCAGCAAGCTCTTATGCAGGGAGTGAGGAGGTCTCAGCAGCTGGGGGAAATTGCTGACACATTTGCTCTTCCTGACCAGCATCTTCGACCTACATGTTATTTAAGAATAAAGGTGCTTATTTCAGAGTGATTGCCCAGCTTTGTGAATTTATTGCAGCTGAGTCTGCAGCAGTTACGTTGATTCCTTTATGGAGGCAATTTCCTTTGTCCACGAGAAACTGAGATAGAAAGAGGATCGTGTAGAGAGACTAAAGTGTTAATTTGGGATTTGGGACACCTTGGTTTAATTCCTTCCCCAGATCTCCTTGGACAAACCACAGAGTCTCTTACTCCTGCCATTTCCAAAACAAATGTGGAAATTTCATCAAGTTTGCCTTTTGGGGCAGCGAGCAAAACACTCAAGAAAAAGCTAAGGTAATAGTGCTACATAAGTATCTCCAAGTGAGATCCAGATGGATGTGCACGAAGAGATTAACTTCCTGGTTGCCATCTTCTTTATGTGAATACAGCTTGAGAGAAACCCTGCCAATGCAAAAGGAGTGAAAAAGGGAACCAGGCTCCTGTGATTTACAGTGATAAGGTCCCACAAGTCTCTTGATTTTCATTAGGCTACTGGAAGCAGCACACAGAGAGGAATTTTTCCAAATTCCTCTCTGTTCAATTACACTAGTCACTTTTGCTGGTGACCAGACAAGCGGAAATATTCAACTCAGCCCTTCCGCTGTTATTCCTTCTCCTCAAACTCCACCATCAATGCTTTGGAATTGCTATGGAGGGCAATTATGATGGTGGCATCTTCACAGCTGCTCTGGAAGTTTCATATGTACAAAACGTACTATTAATAATAAATAATTATTTAAGCTCCCCCTCCCCAAATTGTTACAGTTTTTTTTTTTTTTTTTTTTAAAAAAAAAAAAAGAAAGGGCTTTAGAAGTGTAATGAAATGATCACTTTTTTGGCTACATCAGCTTCACAGTTTTTCTCTATTTGGGCGGAACAGGATAATCTCTGAAAACCACACCCAAGTAATTCCAGTATTTCTGCTAATGCATGTACACTTTGCTTCTGTAACCTGAACTAGCATGTTCCCAGCTAGCTCAGGTATTTTTGCATGGCACTTCATGGAATAAACACATTCCAGTTGCCCCTAGGCCAAGGCCCTGTCTGATGACAGTCATTTATGCCTACTGAAAGCATTTCTCTTTCCTTGTACGTCAGGTTTGCTGAGGTCTTGTTGGAGGCAATGTTCTGATATAGGAGAAGAGAGGTAAAATAAGTCCCTGAGATCCCATGGAAATGTATGGGAAGGCTTAGGAAGTTTGAAGGAGTCCTTGAAATTGAGTAAACATGAAGGTGGTCTGGAGAAACCTTGAATAGTAAAATGGTAAAACGAGGAGATGCAAGAAGATTTGAGAAGTTAAATTTTTAGTCATCTTAGCAAATGAAGCATATTAAGGGAAAACAAAGTGAGTTCCACAGCACCTTGACATCTCCTGCTAGTGTGAGAATGAATTTGAACTGATTTCTTCAACTGAAAATTCAGTATTGCAGAGACCATACTCTTTTCCTAGCATGAAAACTAATGACCACCAGAGATGTGGGAGGACTATAGAGAGAGTCATACAGTAGTATCATGCTTAAAAAAATGCTGGGCTTGGTAAGCCACCAACCATGACTCCTTCTGCATATGCAATGTTCCCTGAAATGTCTCATCTGATTTCATCCCCTCTCCTCCATCTCTTGGGTGAGCCTTTCTGAGCTCTGCATGGGAACCAGAAGAGGAAGGGTGAGTCCAGTACTTGCTTTGGTCTGAGGACAGCTACATCACACAGTTTTTCAGTGCTAGGTAAGACCAAACTAGTTTTGTCCTCTGCACTCTACACACACAAAGTTTGGATGACCACAGCACTTATAACCAGAGAGACAGTCCTGGTAAGGACTGTTTTAAGCTGCATGTGGCCTTTGGCAGCTCTGTGGTTGAAAGAAATGAAGCAAATCCCTGTCCTTCTTGAAAATTAGGTAGATTGAAAATTCGCAGTAGCACCCAAAGGACATAATGATTCAGGTTGACCCTTCAGTTAGGATTAGTAGATAAATACCGCAGATTGCTGTTTCACAGGGGTATGCATATAGACACTGTCTTCTGTGGAACCAGGCTGTGATCTGGATGCTGTATTTCTCCTTCTGCATCCTTCAGACTCATAAGCGTCTGGTTGACCTGGGTGAACGAGCATAGCTTAAGATGGTTTCCAACCCACTCCATGTCATTGGGTCAATCTGAGCAAGCAAACATGGCCCTTGGGGGTCTTTGTGGACGGCCTGGCACCAGTCATGATCACTGGGAACTTGCTGTGGAGATGTGTTGTGGTCTGACTCAGGAGAGAAATGAGAGTAATGGCCTTCAGTTGGTATTAAGTGGACGGTGGCTTGCATCCTAAAAACCACCACAAATATGTTATTACATTCTGGTGAAAAGGACAAGTTTTTGCTCGTACAGAAGCTGGAATTTTATTGAACTGAAAACAAACATATGTCTCAGAGCGTGACAGTGGTTCACAGTGCCCGCAAGTTGTCATTGTGTTGTATGTAGCTCTGTAAGCTGTATGATCTGGATATTTTTTGTGTCCTTCATTTTCCATTTTTAAGTGCTTACCATTCTGTGGACTAAAGCCGAGGCAAAGCATATACATTGAGCAATATGCTCTTCCCTGTCAGAGATTTTGGCTTTCTATTTGGGTTGATTAATCTGGATGTCTTTCAAACACTGGGGGAAAAATAAAATAGATGTGCTTGCCTATACTGCCAAAAGGCACAGTTCATCTGTGATAAACCTCAGAAGACAAAACAAAACAAAAACAATGGACTTGTAGCATGGCTGGATTTGATTCTGATTTTCAATATTCTGTGTTAGCCTTTCAAAAACTAGCATTGATTCAGAGTATCTATCGCAGTGCCAAAAGCTAACCCACAAGGTGGGGGAGGGTGAAGGGAGAGGTGGACGCATTTTGAAAATGGAAGACTGTGTGCATTATTCAGGTTTTAACATTGCTCGCATTCATGGAGCAATGCCCTTCAGTTTGGGAAAGCATCACAAGCACACCTCCTGTTTGGCAGGATGAATGAAAGGCATCTTACAGAATCTGTATGTGAGACCATTAGCCTGATGTCCGAAACACTGCAAATGCTCTGCTGATAAACCACACCTCTTGAAGGAGACTGGTATCCTTACATCACTGACACAGGCAAAGCCCTCAAACCTGGGCAAATAAGGCTTGTCTTGTCTATAGGCCAGTACTTTCCGCTGTTGCTACCCAAGGGACGCAAATGCAGGGAATGTCTTGCAAAAAAAAAGATAGATTGTCTCATCATTTAAAAGGTAATTTCATGAATTTGGGCGTGGGGTTTGGAATTAGTGCAGTGGCAGAAACAAAGTTCCAGTCATTATATTGCAGTTCTCAGCAGTAACTCTTTGTTTCTACAATAGAGGGCTATGCTCTAGACCCTAATTTCCCAGAAGAGAATGTACTAAGGCACGGAGGAGAAAGGCAACTCAGTCAAGGCTGAGCATGGCAAGGAGGAGAGTCAAACCAAAACCATGTCTCTACATTTATATCCTTACCTATGGACAGCACAACCTCTCCAGAGGACCTTCCACACATCTACAAATGGAACAAAGTCAAAAAGGTGTTAAAGATTTAAAGATTCCTCTGACTGCCTGTAACCTTGTTGAACCCAATTGCAGTGTTCTGAATAATAAATAAAAAATAAAATTAAAAAATAAAAAATAAAAAAGGTCTTCAACATCCTGAAACCCTGAATAGCCACAGCCTGTAAGTATCCATTCAGTTGCCTTAAAACTAATGGGTATTGGCTAACAGGTATAGAAGACATTTTCAACCAAGATGTTTTAACTTGTTTCAACTCTTCTAAACATTACTATTCACAGCCTTCTATTTTATTGTTTTGTGAGTTTATTTATGTGTCTTAAAGTCTCTTTCTGAAGCATTTTGGATCAGTAGCCCTTCGAAACAGAGACTTGCCAAGTCCATCTTCAAATAAACCTCGTCACTTTCAGAGCAGTTGTGTGGGTGTA
Source organism: Oxyura jamaicensis (assembly GCF_011077185.1). Lineage (NCBI taxonomy): Eukaryota > Metazoa > Chordata > Aves > Anseriformes > Anatidae > Oxyura > Oxyura jamaicensis. The sequence goes on along the minus strand of NC_048896.1, from coordinate 88,282,245 downwards.
TTTGGAAGTTGTCCAAAGCAAATCCCAGCTGAATTGCATAAGTCTTGTGTAAAACAAAAATATATGGGGTGGGAAAAGTTTGTGGCATTTGAGTAAAGGATGGAAGGGGGAAGAGTGAGTGAGAGAAAGCATATTAAGCACAAATATGTTGCTATCATAAGTCAAGCAAGAGAGTAAACTGAATGCTGTCTTGTGAATCCAAAAAAGAAAAATGTTTCTTTAGTAGTAAAATAGGCCTGAAAATTCTAGCTTCCCCTCTCTTACTGGATTATAAGATATTGTGGGCTGGAAGGAACATCAGGAAGTCTCTAGTCCCACCTCCTGCTCAAAGCAGGGTCAGCTATGAGGTACTTCATCCTGCTTTCCTCTTCATAGATCTTTATGACTAATGTATTTGAACAACGCTTTCTTGAGAGACCCCATGGTTGCAAGACCAAGGAGAATGAGAATGAAAGGGGACACATCAATGATTAAAAAGACTTAGGGACCTTATTTCTCAAAGACAAGATGAAGTAAAATATAAAATCATTCTTCTAGCTGAAACAGTTCAAAAATTAGTGCCAGTCGTATCCAGTTGGGATACCATCATTTTGATCCCAATGGAGTGTTCTCATGGGACACCTGTTAGAGGAGAACACTTGTCCAAGTGGTCTAATAGTTCCGATTCACTCACCATGGCATTGCATCTCACCATAACAAGCTGGAATCGGGAGAACAAATGACACTTGACACTTTCTTTACTTTCCCATCCTGATAAGAGATCACGGATTGGAATCAAAATACCAGGGAAGTTCATGTCTCCCCCCTGCCTGGCTGCCTTGCATGTTCCTGCGGCTTAAATACACATCAACACGATCCGAGAAACCCAAGATAGGGAGGAAAGCATGTAAGTTCCAGCTGGGCTAAGGGACGCTAACAGATGTACAGTACAAATTACTTCTTAGCACCCTTGCTGTGATTGCTAATTCTGTCCAAGATTTCCAGGCCTCTATGAAGGGATAATTATTCACATAACCATGAGGATTCTGGGCTGAATACACCAGGACTGTAGTGCCTCTGTGTCCCAAACACATGCCTGTTTGATGATCTAAGTAGTGGCTGGGTTAGTCAAACTATGGCTTTGAAAGTATTCACACACCCCCTCGTGTTCCCAAAGATTTTTTCAAAAGTGCTTGGATGGTATTTTTAAATCTTTAAAAAGATGTGATATTCAGAAGGAACTACACTTTCTGAAAATTGGGCTAGTAGGGCAAGAAGATGTCCTAGACTGTACACCCAGGCATTAGACTATGTCAAACCTCTGATCACTTAGGAAAAACTATAACGTCCATGATGTGTTTGAGTTGTGTTTTGAAGTAGCTCCCAAAGACAGAAGATTAATGCCTGAGGCATTAATACACTCTGTACAAGGAGGTTCTACAGTTAGGATGGGAGTGGCAGAGCTCTAAAAACCAGGAACATTTTGGACAAAATTGCATTATAAAAATGACTATTTTTGGAAGGACTGCCTTATATTAGAACAGGCCAGAATTTTAGAGTTATTTTGTAGCTTTAATTGCTATCACAGTTTACATGATTTTTGAAAAGTCCATGAAAGATAGCTAATTCCTATCAGTTTCAGTGCAAATTACATGCCTAAGATATCTCTTAGATATCTCTAAAGATATTTCTTAGATACCTAAGAAAAACCTATTTAGGCACCTATAAGGTGCCTAAATATCTTTAACAGCCTAGCATTTGAAAATATAGGCTGGAAAGACTGTGAACTGAATTTAAGGTATCCAGCTGTTACTCTACTACCGTAACAAATATACCTGTCTGCATTCTGTGGAAGGTTGAAGCTTGAAAAAAAAAATAAATAAATAAAAATAAAAAAATAAAACAAACCACCACCACCAACAACAACAACATCTGTGGAAGGCTGAAACTTGAGAAAAAATACACCACCACCACCACCAAAACAACAACAAAACAACAAATACAGAGGTAATAAAATGTCAAGAGTGCTTGGAAAGCATTAGAACTTAAATTTGCAAAATTAGGTAACCATTATGGAAAACTTCTTGCTGCAGGGTTTTTGCTAGGAAACAGGTAGAGCTTTCCACCCCGGAAAACACAAACTGTTCTTCAACAGATTATCAAAAAGTCAACAGGAGATAATGATATTGATGCAATTTCATGTCATTCAATTAGTTATTGTTCCTGCCTTAAATAGAACAATTATTTCCATGTTATGCTTGTTGTCAGCTAATAACTGTGGCGACAGATGTCTAGAAATAAGGCAGTGCTCAGGTGGTTTCCAGGCAGAACGTTTCGGATAGCTGTCAGCAGAGTGTTTCTCAATTCACATTATTCTGCACCGTATTGTTCCAGTGGTCTGGGGGATTTTCCTTAGCTTTGTTGCTGCAAATAATTAGTGTTTCTCTGATGCTTGCTTGAGGACAATGACAGGAAGTAACTCGTTTCCTTCAGAATAGTAGCTCTTATTACCTATAAGAATATGATTCCTGTTTCAAGTTGATTAAAGTCTCTACACTCTCCATGCCGTCCAGGTTGGCCACTTGAACATGGGCATGGCTTCTTCACACAGTCAAACATGGTGGCACTTCCAGTGTCCAACTGTTGACATGTCACACCCAGCATTGAGTGTCCCACTCAATGTCCCGCTGCCTTCACTGGAAGGACCAAATGGAGACTGAATCCATCATCATACAAGGACCCTTGTGGCAAAGTCATTTAACTTCTCTGTGCCCCACCTCAACAGCTAGTAAAACAGAGAAGGTAGCACTCCTCTACCAGTGTCCAGGTTCAACACTTTTCTACTGTGTGCAGTATCACTTAAAATGTTATTATTATTATTATGATTATTATTATTTTTCTGTGCTCCTCATAGAACTTACAGGAATTCAACACCACTACAACTTTCGGCAGGATACTTCTCTCCTTCATCAGTGCTCATACATATACATTTTCATGTAAAAAGGCCAATAAATTAACAGCTCATGAGTCAAAACTTCCAAGCCACAGAATTCAAACTGGAACAGATCATCAGTGCTTGATGCTTTTCATAATTTTTCTTAAATTATCCAAAGGAGAACTGTGCTACCTTTTAATAAAAACAGTTAAGTCATTCTCTCAAGCCTGACCACATTCTTCTTTTGTAAAAGGAAATGGAAGAAGCATGAAAATTTGAGCGTGAAAAGACCAAAAAATTTACATTTCTAGGCTTTTACTTCACCTTCCTCATTTGATGTTAAAATCCCTCCTGAAAGCTGAAAGGACTAGTTTGTCTTTCGCCTCTGGTACAGTTTTGCTTAAATTAGAGGTGATTTATTTGGGGATTTTTGATGTGGCTTATTTCCTGTGACCTGGAGTGAGTCCTCAAAATTCATTTTCTTTAGATATTTGACTCAAATTTAAAGGCCTTTCTGCTGAAAACAGATAAATTATAGAGATAGAAAAGAGTAAAGATTTACATAATGCTCCTCACATCATTATCCTTCTTCCCTACTCTCCATCCCTTTACAAAATGGCGTTTACTTCTCTTCTCTTGCCAAAACTGTTCCTCATTCCTGTTACACCTTCCTTAATTTTATATAAATACCAAGAAAAATACTGCAGACCTTGCAATGGGCAAATGTCCCATTGAAACCAATGGAAATGTTACCTGAGGAAGGTTCTAAGACCTTGGCTATCCACGAGTAACTCAAAGGAACGGAAAAAAGTCACTGAGAAACCAAAACACTCTATGTTCTTACTTAAAAATATATATATATATAAAAAGAGGGGCAGAGGTGCAGGAGGTAGAAGAAGGTTGAGGTAGGGTTTTGGGGGGTTATATTTAGAAAAAAAAAAAAAAAAAAAAAAAAAAAACTAAGTTTGGTGTTGCTGCCAATATGAGCACATGGAGTTTCAGTTTGTGGTTTCTCTTTATGCAGTACATTTTGAAACTGGAATTTAAAACAAAATATACATCTCTGTGTCTGAATGTATATATAACAATTTGTCATTTCTTGGCGGGAATTTGAAACTATTTTTAGTGCTGAGCAATAGTCTTCTCTCCCCTTCCTTCACCTCCCCCACTACCCTCCGTCCAAATTACTCTTTAATCAACCTTACAAGATTGTTAGAACTTTCCAAATTCTTGAAGTAAGGAAAATAGTGACAGGAAATTAATAATTACTGAGGAATGGGGCTATATTTTCATTTTCTGGCCCCTTTGGAGTTAAACGTTGAGTTAGAGCCATTTGTCCAAAAGTTGAACAGACCATTACCTGCAGATTCATTTTAACAAATTCCACTCAAGAACAATGTTCTCCAAAATATGTATATATATATCACTAGGAGGATCAGGAAATCCTCCTAAAGCCAGAGCACTTGTGCTTTATACCACTGCTTGAATAAGAAAATCCCTTCTATGGGAGAGGCCTGGCAGTGGAGCTGGTGTGTCATTCTTCAAAACCAGAAGCAGAGATACCAACACAGGGTCCTTTGATCATCCATAAGCTGTATCATACACCAATCCCCAGGCATGGGAGAGCAGTCAGGTGTCCAACCTGGATTGACTAACAATAGCACCATGACTCTCAAGCTGACCGTTATCTTTCTCTGGCTCCCCTTCACACCTCAGGTTGCAGCAGTGCTTGTCTTTGCGTTCAGATCAGGATGAAAGTGGCCACAGCCTGCCAGGCCACTGCCTCTCCCCTTCATGCCCTTCCATGCCATAACCACGAAAGTGCCTGAGCTGTCATCTTTCTGCCTCAGCTATGAAGCTGGCGACCTTTCCTGTTTTTGATCATGATGTATTCTGCAGCACATAGGTGTCTGAGAACATACAAAAGGCAATACTGAGTCTGGGCAATAATCAACTTTACCCAATATCCTTTCCCCCTGCTAATGGCTAAAAATGGGTGTTTAGGGAAAAAGGTAAAGACAAGAAATATAAATACTGTTGTGTATCCCTGCAAGTTCCACAAGCTTTAGGACTCTGTGGCCAGTGGATTTCCTAAACCAGAGGCTGCTATCTTTGCAGTTGTTTTTTTCCTCTATGACCTGGTCTAGTCACTTTCTGAAGCTTTGTAGACTTTTAACCCTGTGGCATAGAGATCCATAGCTTAACTCAGTGTTGTATGAGGAAATGCCTCCTCTTGGCTTCAAACCTGCCGCCTACTAATTTCAGTGTTGAATTTGTTAGGTCTTTTGTTGAAAAAGACAGTGAGCTGCCATTTCTTAATTATCTTCTCCACATCTCTCTTGATTTTAGAAATCAGTTATAGAACCCAATTACTATTTTTTTTTCCATATCTTGGAAGATTAACTGTAGCTTATCCACTTCTACATTAGGCAAGACAAGGTTTTAGGTAGATATAATTAATATTTTGAATTAGACTTGTAGTTAGAAATACTAAACTAGCTTTTAAATCACAACACTATCTTTACTTCTTTGCTGGTTTTGTTTCATGTCTGGGGAGATTTTGTGTGCTCAATAGTATATTTAATTTTTTTTGCAATTCTGGCTGGTCTAAAAAAAGAGATATCCATCTACAGGTCTTGTTTACATCCATTTGCCACTACTATAGAAGTAAGTTTTAGCACATGTTTTTAAGATGGACAATCTGTAACTGTACACAGTATTCAAGATGTATTTGTGCCACATATTTATAACATAGTTTATTTTTTCTTGTTCTCCATTCCTCCCCAAATAGCTGTTAAATTCATGCAAAGAAGGTTTTTTGGACTGCTACTGAACATTGAGCTGTTTTTTATAGAACTGCCTGTTATCATTCCAAGATCTTTTTCCTGAAGGTTGATATCTAAGAGCACATCTGAAGAGCATATCATTATGTATGTTAATTGAGTGTCTTTTCCTTAGGTGCATTGCCTCTGATTTATCAGTGCTGAATTCCATCCTGCATTTTTTTTATCGGTATTGTGGAGCTGACATTGCCTCTGTAAATCTTCATAATGGAGCTCTCATTTTTACCCTGAGTGGTCCTGTGTCATCTGGTGAGCCAACTTCATACTTTCACTGGACACTGGGGACATTTATATATATATTGCATGGCTCAAGCACAGGGAGAGGTTATTTTGAAAGTCCACTGCTATCATTATTTGTTATTTGTTTCCTGTCTTTTAGCCAGGTATGTGTTCTGAGGTCTTACCTATCTCACAGCAGGTTCTTTACCAGGATTTGTTGAAGGACTTACGGTGAAACTGAAGAAATTTAAGCATTTTAAGAAATCCAGTTAGACTTTGTCAGTCATTTCTCCCTTTACTGTGTGCTCACTGACTCCTTCAAAGCTTACTAGTGGATTTGTCTTCCTGTCACAATAGCTGGATGGGTTATTCCCCCTCACACACCAAAATGTTATTTATTCGTCATGATCTTATTACTTATTATAATTTCAGTCAACTTGCTTGGCACATGTTCCCAACTTTGCATGTTTTGTTTGGAGAAGATTATTAATTATTGGCATCACCTTTGCAACTTTCCATTTCTTTTATACAAAGGCAGATTTTAATGAGAGATAACACACAACAGCCAGGAGACCCATTATTTCAAAACTGCCTTTCTTTAGAACCCTTCAATGAAAACCATGTGATACTGCCAAATTGTTTCTCCTTATATTTCTTAATTTGTTCTATTTTGACACTCAAAGTTGAGATAGCCAAAGTATGTGCTAAGGCTTCATGGTGAACAAAAATGGAAAACAAAAAGTCATTTTTCTTTTTATGCTGTTAACGTTTCTCACTGCTCCATTCACACTTTCACTGTTTACTGGTCTGCATAATCTCTGCAAGACATTTTTTTAGTTAGAAAATTAATTATTAGCAACATTTTTGCCTTTTAAAAACTGATTCTAAAGCCCTTTTTGGACTGGTCTTTTTGCATCTACATATGTAATCTGTCTTTCTTCTGTTTTCCTCATATGAAAATAGTTTCAACTTTTTTAGGCTTCTTCCAACTTTAGGCTTCTTTCCACTTTTTTGATTTCTTCCTTCTAACAGCCTCCCCTCTGCTATTGCTTACCTATATTTTTTTGTTTCTTTGGTCTCTATACACTTCATTTTGATAGGTGACGTGCATTTGATCTGAGCCATCAGTAAGAAGGAATCTTCACAATTCTTTCATCTTCAAATAATCTCTCTGCTTGCTAGTGTTTCATGCCTCAAATAAACTGGAACAAGCATGTCCCTCACCAGTTGTCTCTTAGCCAATGCAGCTTTGTAATTTTTTTCTTAACTTGTCAGTCTACCTTTACATTTTTGTTGCTTTTATTTGAGTTCCTTCAAGTACTCAGCTACCTGTGAGAACTTGTATTCCTGATGAATCTTATGTTGACATTTAGCTCTGCTTCTTACAAATCCTCTGAAATCCAGGTAAGGTCTCAGCAGGTTTGAATAGATGTCTACTCAGAGACGTCAATCACCACGATGGCTGAGGCCCATGTACTTCTGTTTGTGCCTCCAGACGATGCCACACCACTATAAAAATAAATATAAGAGAACACCTGAATTTATTCTATCTCCAAATACCATATAAAGAGTTGTTCAGGCAAAAACAATGTGTCCCAAGGTTGGCACTGAAACAAGAGACAGCAGTATTTGGTGCCAAAACAATTCATTTAATTTCTTTCTTTCTCTGTTTTTTTTTTTTTTTTTTTTTTTTCCTGAGTCCCTTTGTCTGTACCTCTCCACTCAATAAATAATGTATTATATCTTAGAAAGTAGAACAATTTCAACAGGAAGGATCAAGGGGAGAGGCTGATGACCTGATACGTAGATGACATAGGCTTAACACCCAGATCTGAATCAGGCAGATCGAGGGCCTGGATCTCTGCATTTACAAGCAAGGTCTTTGACCATTCTTGTGATATTGGCACTGCTGGGACATGGCAGGGGGACGGGGGCTGGTCTCTTCTTTCAGTCAGAAATTTCATCTCTGACCTGGTGAAAATGGAAAAAAAAAAAAACGTTTTATCAAAAGTATTCTGCCTAGCAACCTTGCTAGCAAATAACTTGGGAAGGTGAATACATTTCTCACAAGTTGAAAGAAATTGCATATAAGCCTTTTCAGCCCGATTTATCCTTTATGTCAGTGAACCTTGCAGCTTTAAAATAGGACAGGTCAGAGATGACTACTGGCAACTTAATGGATAGTAAATCCCTGCAATGTGATGAAATTCACCCTGCAATGTTCACAAACATAGGTCAACAGGAGGCTAAATGGATTCATAGAGTTTGGCAAATGAGATGGAAATTCTGAAGATTACTGACAGGCTAACATCATAATATCAAGAAATGACTCTTCTGAGTATCCATGGAAAGTGTACAAACTCCTGGAAAATAAACTTTGATGTGAAGGAGACATCTGTCCAAAGTCTGGATTTATGTTTCAGCTGAGCTTAACTAAGTGCTTTAGGAGCACAAACTCTGATGTGCAAGTTTAGGTTCCTTCAATAGGTGTTAGCTGTGTTGGGTGAAGATATTCATACCTTTTGTGTTGGATGAAGCATAGGAGCCACAAGGTGTAGAATGATGGCCATTAGGTATAAAAAGTTTGAAAAAGAATTGGAAATACAGATGTGAACATCTGGTTTTCATACTCAGGATTAAAATTACATGTTTACCACACTTTAGCGCAGATGTTGATCAACCTACACGTTAGTAAAACAAGCTGTCTGGTGACTTTGCAGCATCTCACGCAACTGCTAGAAATGTTCTATTATATGTTTTATTACTTTATAAAACCTTTCTCAACCAACGGTCTGTACCAAGAGAAGGGTAATATCTGTGTAGTGAGTAAGATGTGCCCATTAGTCCTTCCTCAGAAAAAAAAGGTGAAGACAGAAGATATTTAAGGGATCTCAATTTTTCAGAACCTGTTCTGAAACTTTAAAAGAACTTGTTGAGCACTCAAGAGTGCCAAAAGAGTCATTCAAATTTTTAAAATCCTCACTGAAGAGCATTGCCTCACAGTTTGGATCATGTAACATAGATGGATTATTCTCATGCCATGGAAATAGAATTCCATGGCTGTTTGTGAATTAAAACATTTCTCCTCAATGACAGTTCTTTACCCTCAGAGCTGCTTTTGAAAATCTTTACTTTATAACAAACCTGTTTGGCTGAAAGAATACAACGTCATTATATTTCTACCTGAGAAAGGGTGAAAGAGTCAAATCAGTAGTAGCTTTCAGGGAAAAAAATAATAATAAAATAAAATAAAATAAAATAAAATAAATAAAATGCACTGGAAATGCCCATATGTATTTGCAAACATCAGAGCAAGCCAGAACCTGCATGTGTCAGGGTCCAGCCTGGAGATGGATGGATTCTCCTCAGAAGAGCTGGAGTTATGGGACAGACTCAAGATCCTACAAGATCTTATGCTAAGTCTTATTCTTAGGCTTCCCTTGTTCAAATCCTGTAACAATTCCAAACAGATATTATTTGCGCTCTTTAGTGAATCCCCACCTTAGCTGTAGGCTTGGGAAGGTTGGCAACCTGAACTCAAGGGAAGGTCAGGATAAAATAGTAAAAGTGTTGCTGAACAGGATATGAAATTGTGCTCCCTCGTGTCCTAACACTCTCAGATATTATTGCATACCCTTGATAATAGCTTTTGTCTTTGTACTCATCAGTCCCCAGTATATTGAGCTCCTAAACCCATAGTTCTTAATTGAGCAGTAATGTGTGCATGTGTTTCTTAAGAATATGAAAAAGAAAAAAAAAATATTGGCATATTATTTGATATGTTGCTTCAAGTGATACTCTGACATAAAAGGTACCCAGTATTCAACTTCTAAACACCTGATCTGGCAAGCTGATTGTTCTCAGAAGTGATGTGACAGCAGTGATTTACAGGCTGAGGGAGTGGGAGTGGAAGAGGATCTTCCCCTCCAGTACAATCTAGAGATTGCTTGGTGCTGCATCAGTTTTGGTTTCACAACATTGCTTCCATCATAAATATGTTTTTATATCCTTGTTGGATCATTTCATTTTAGTGCTCATTTAAAAGGAATATAGCCTCGTAGTGTTTGAAAAATCACAGTGACAAAGCAAAAACTATAAAATTAAGCACAACTGAAGTGTTTGTTAAAACAAAACTGGAGCCAAGCTGGCACACTTGTACTTTATTCAGCCCTAGTGCTGGAGTAATTCCTTCCAGGAGAAAACCAAAAAAAACGTCTGAACCTCAAGAGGGAAAACAATTCAGTACAGACTAAAGGTATTTCAGACAGTACCAGAAGAAAAACCCCACATGAAGGGAATTGTTTTAAGCAACAATGCCGTTGAGGTTATTTCCATGGAGTTTCAGGGCTGCCACTTTCTATGATGAAATGTTATTCCTGTTCAATATGCCAATTTATTCAATCTTATATTCCTGAAGTCAAGACTTTTCATAGGAGTTTGCTTTCCCAACACCTCTGAAAACCAGAACTCCTTTCATGATAGAACAAAAATCCAGACTTTTGGGTGACAGAATACCTGTTTGCAAATGAAGGCATATGTTTATAATGCTGTTGTTTTCCTCGTTAGGGAGGAAAGTTATTTTTAATACCAGAAGGCCAAACTGTACAAAGTGCATTTGTGCAAGAATTCAGCAGGACCACATCAGCTCTCAAACAGGAAGGACCTAAAGAAAGGAATTAGCAGGATCGGATGTAGTGCTTTCTGACAGAAAGCCAAACCTAGGAGGTCAAAATAAGAAGCCAGTGCAAAAACAGATTTGAGTTTAAGCTGAAATGTACACAATTCCCATTTCTACCACTGCAGCCTGGATGAAACAACTATTGTGCGATAGTTTATAAATCCAACAGCCCTGGGCTCAAAGAGCCACCCATTTCACCATAAATTAGGCTGTGTGCAGCAATACTGCAGCAGCAGTGTTTCTGGTGGTAGCAACCCCCTTCTTTGGGGCACCATAGTAGGCAGACACCCCATCTAAGTCTCACTGGGGTTTCTCTGTCTCTCGACCCAATTTACCACCTTGTCTTTAAGAACAAGATGATATTCTTCAGCCTGGAAGAAATTGTTCCCATTGCATGAAATGGACTGTCAGAAATGCATAGGATCCCATTTCCTGTGCGTATGAGACTTTGCTCATGCAGACCACATAACCACAGCAATAAGTACCTGCTTCCTGCAGCGAGTGAGCAAATGTCTTGCAAGAACAGTGTAAGAACCCACATGTAAAAATTCAGACCGAAAGTGCTGACCTGTGCTGAAAATAACCCCTACAGATTGCCGGAGGAGATTTGTCATTTTGTCACAGCGTCTCATGGCCGTAAATATTCAGCTGGCAGGCAAGATTCTCTTTCCAATCTGTCCCTTATTGCCTGGGCAGGGATGATGCCTTGGAGGGGAGCCCCTTATGAGTGTCTTTCCATCTCTGGCGTCTCCAGAAGTAACTATTCTACAAATGGAAGATATTTAACAATGACTTTGGTGAGGGAAGATCCAAAAGTGATTCCAGCTTGATGCCTAAGAACTACTTTTTCATGGCCAACAATTTTCTACATTTTTTTTTCACCACCAAGTTTTAGACATGTACAGAGAACTGTAAGCATCAAAACATCATTTCGTACTCATTTCTGTCCCTCACTGTTACTAGAAGGCACAGGGAGGGGGACCGTGGTTAAATAATCTTCCATTGCAGACATTGGGGCAGCTCACTGAACCAAGTGTTGCTCCACATGAGGACAGGGAGCTCAGGAGCTGTACCTGTGTTATCTCAGGGGACACAAGGTTTCTCTCTACCCACAATGGACCTTTCACCCCTTTCGCTATCACACCTTCTGTGGGAAGAAGCAGAGTCACTGGCGACTTCTCATGGGACAGCTTTACCAGGTAACGGGATGCCACTTGGACTTGCAAGCCATGTGGAGGTGCTGGGAGTAATTAACTCCATCTTCACTCGTGCTAACTCTCTGGGCTGCAAGCACATAGGCAGCATGTTGTATGTACCCTGGGTCTGCTGATCCATGGACAGTGAGCAAGACACAGGGCCTGCAAAACCTCCACTCGGGTCCCTCATCCCAAAAGTTCACCATTCATCTCCCATGTGCCAGGATGGAAATCAGGGGACGCATGTTGCTGCTGCTATGTGGCACATGGAGGCATAGGTACAGTGCTTCTGGAGCAATTGCTGAGGTGGTGTGGCTCTGGCAAGATGTCAAAATGCACAGCTGGCTAGTATAGACCCCTCTTTTCTTCAGAGTCACCTCAGAAGAAGTTATTGATTCTCAAGGCAGTAATATTCATCTGGCATCTCATTCATTCCAAGTTAATTGCTTAAATGGGTGGAAAAGGAAATTCGTGAAACGAAATGTGCTGCTGCATCAGGCATAAAGGAAACTTCGTCCCTATTAAGCTGGAAATGCTTCCCAAAGACAACACATAGGCTTTACTGTGCCGAGGCACTTAAGTTCAATTCTTCAGTGGGGCCACTGTTTAAAGAGAGCATTACTAACTTGGTCACAGCAAGCTTCTGTACTTCAACTTCCCAGTCACTGAGTTTACTCTTCAGGATGGTTTTCCCCTACAGCTTAAAAATATGACCTTGGAAAGAATCACTAAATAAGTAAATACTTGAATCTAACAGGGTTTTCTTCCTAGATCCAAACCCTGGCATGGATAAAGTCTTGCAACTGCATCCTATCTGCTAAGGATACTTCTGCTGGTAATAATTGGCATATTCTTTAGAGAAATAACACGATTTCATAAGGGAAGGAGAAAACATTCCAAATAAGCTGCTGGTCAAACACACTTTTTTTATGCATGTCAGCAGCTTGGGAAGGAGAAGGAGAAAGGAGCAGTTTCATTTTAAACATTTCTCTGAAGAAAAGTTCCAGTTTACATTACCATGAATTTCTCTTTCAGAGTGCTTCTCATTTTCAGGATGCAATTTTCTGCTTCCTTCTCACAGCAGACTTTTTTTCACAATCTATACAGCAGAATTTGATGTTTCAGCTCTCTAAATAAAGCTCCTTTAGTACCTGTGTTAATTCCTTGTGTTCATCGTTACAACCATACAGGATGTCCTGTGTGCACAGATAACGCTATTAATTTAGTTATTGATAGCAGCTGACAGCTGTTTGAAGGAACTATTTTAATGTTTTTATTCATTATCTGTTTTAATGCCATTTCCATTTGTGACTCCCACTATATCGGCTCACTGTTAGGTTGGCCAACAGATGGTTCTTTTTCCTGAATATAAGGCCCAAGGAAGGGCTATGCAGACCATCTACCATTAGCTTGTGAAAATCACCTGTGAGCAATTTTCTGCAGAAAAAGCATTCAAAAGAGATTTCAGTCCTCTCCAGTATTTTGGCTTCCGTAGCTCCTTTTCTTCCTTTTCTCCTTAGCTTCCATTAGCTTCCTTGGTACTGCTGTGTGACGAGCCATGCACTCCTTACACCCGACGTGACAACAGCTTCAAGGAGCCAACACAACCAACAACTGCCAAAACAGAGACCCATTCCCATGGTCCTCAAGGCTCTCCAGCTTGGTGGCAGCAGGGTAAGCCATGAATTGTCATCTTCTGAAGGTTCCAAATCCAGAGATCCAAGGTTCAGGGACTGGGTCTGCTGTGAGACAGCACTGTATAACTGGAGAGCATGCCCTCCAAGTGCCAGTGCCTGTTCAGTTTCAGTTTCCAGCCTTAGAGTTTCATGTCCAAGGACCCTGAAAAGGACTTTAATTGTTTTTTGGGTAGTGTTTTTTTTATTTTATTATTTTATTTTATTTATTTTATTTTATTTTACTTTATTTTATTTTATTTAAGAGAATTCAGCGTTGTTGTGTTTGGGCTTTTTTTTTAAAGGGTGAGGTACAAACTGCTGTGCTGTCAAAGCCTGAAGTTGATTTACTTGTAATGATAGTAAGGCTGGTCCACAAAGGATATGTTTGGTCAGTCCAAAAGTTTAATTTATGAACCAGTTAGAGATTATAAGTGAGTGAGAAAAAAGAGGAGGAGGAATTAAAAGATATAAGGGAAACTGTCAGAATTTGAAAAAGAACAAGATGAATGTGGAAGAACAAGGCTGAGAAAAACATCAGGAAGTTCCTGAAAGTGGCAGAACAAGCTTGGTGCAGTTTGGTGCACGTCTGTAGCTATGAGTTCACTGGCCTGTGCTGGGACCTTGACAAAACAGGAAAGAATTCCTTAAGCCCAGTGTTCTCAGGTATCCAGGCATAAAGAAGCATTTTACCTGTTTTCTCTGTACTGAAACACTTTACTGCTAAGGATGGAGATACTTGCAATGATGTGGATGATGCCAGTGTTATTTGGTGCCCAAGCGATGGGAATGCTGCAGCCTCGCTGGCTGAGAGGCTTCACTGAGATTGAGGAAAAGGAAGTTAAACCTGGATCTTTGCACTTCAAGTCCCTCTTTCTTCTGTCAGGAATGGGCACAGGTAACAAACCATTCCTTCCCTCTGCACATCAGCAACTTCCTTATCTTCTGGAGGAACTCTCCCACCCAGATCAGTGGGCTTCCAACTTCACTGCTGCTCCAGGGACTTGCTCTCCTGAGGATTGCTGCTTTACTTTCTGCATGAAAGTAAGGCTCCATAAGGCTCCTTATGAGACAAACAGGAAGTCTGGCAGAAAATAAAAGATTTAATGTCTCTTTTTTCCTCTATAAAAACCCACTGGATTTCCTCAATTCACTTGCTCAGCCCCATTCGCCTACCAACTCCACTCATCCTTTTGGCTTGGTTTTTATTTGTTAGTACATTGTATGGATTAGAAATCGCTTCTCTTGCACTTTTAAGGCACTATTTTTATATATTGGAGACTTGAACAAAATAGACCCAGAAACATCGAGGAAACACATCTGAAGAACAATTAATTTCATCTGGAGGAGGTGGAAATGAGTCATGAGAGAGAGGAAACTGTAAGTAAAAAGCCCCTAAGAATAAATTGTTTAAAAACCCCTAAGAAGACATTGTTTAGAGCTGCACATCTGAATATAAGAAACTCTCTTTCAAGCAGAGGCCCTGCTGTCAGAGGAAGTGTCATACAATTTGCATAACATTCACATTACCTTCAGATGCAGAAATTCCAGGTGCCTGTGATCGGTCCAGGTCTGTCATTTCTGCTCTAAGGTAAATTAGGTGAGTGAAAAATGAGCCTTACCTGTGACACAGTTCAATACCATAAGGGCAGGAGACTCTGCCCAGAAATGTAAACTTGAACTCAGCCTTTCACAATCCCAGGCAATTTTTAAGTGAAGCTCCTAAGAGAGAAAGGTCGACAGATATTTACTCAGGAGTTTGTTTGTGATTTGGCTGAGGAAAGGCTTCCAGAAATCTGTGATCGGTGCTCTGCAGCCCCTTGTACATCAATGCGTTGAGTGTTGTGAAACGGTTATCAAGTAACCTCCGTTCGGGAGGAAGGGCGTACAAGTTCAACAAAACATTTGTGTCCAAAGGAGCCTGCGGTGAAGGAGCACTCTGAAGAGCTATTAAGCTAGCTAAAAAGAACACCTTGTGAGAACACTTTAGCTTTCATGAATTCTCTTCCCCTGGGGAGATGTCTAAGGAGGGAGCTGAAAGATAGAGCAACACACTCCTGTTTGCCTGTTTGTTTGCCTTGGTGTCAGTTATCTGGTACTTGATAAATGCAGGAATTGTATTCACTGAGCTGCTGGGATGATGAAATTTTACTTTCTTCATCTGCTGTGGTTCTGGCAAGAGCTAAAGAATAATTGAAACGGAGTTATTAGGAAAATGTATGGTTGAACCCTGGAATTTCGGAGCTGTGCTCGGCTTTAACTGACCTTCCTCAATGAGGAGAGTCCTCACTGCCATCAGAGCTTAGCCTTAGGTCAAATCAAGTACCAAAATCCTGAATAAATGTGTGAACTCTTCCAAAGTTTTGATGTTGTCATATTGAGGTTTTATTGCAAGTTTTCCAATCTATCTGCCTTTCAGACAGATTAGAAATGGCTTTAAAACAACCTATTTCTAAAATCCAGGACAAATTGAGAGCCTCAGAAATCACTTTTGTCCATGTTTCCTTCCAGAAACAAAGGAAGAGTACTGCATGGCTCTTGGTTATTCTTCTATTGTTTCCTCTGTGAAATAGTCTTGAGTATATCTGGATAAACTTGCTTTGCTTCATTTCTAGCCTAAATGAACATTTTGCTCTCAGAAGATCAGCTTCAATGTTCAACAGCAGAATGAGAAAAGAGCCCAACAATACATTAACAGATTCCAGAAATGAACTACAATGTCAATAAAGCAGTCACTGAGCCATTTCCAAAAATGTGAAGTATTTGCAAGATACAATAAAGTGAAATAGATTGTTCCTTCTATGGTTCATAAAAGAAGCCCTGTAATATGTAGAAGGGGTTTCAATGATTATCCGATCAGAAAATAATGATGATGATTGATTTGTATTCCAGTTAAATTATAGCAATTTATTGGAAATATTGTTTCACCTGTAAACTAAATATCTCAATTTATAATAGGCCATTTCTACTGAAAGCAAATTTCAGCCTAAGACAAAATGCTCTTTTGCTAACTGGTTTCCTGGTGTTTCATGAAAATATTCCACAAACACATGGTTCTGCAAACCCAAAGTGAAAGCCATTTTCTTAGAAAATGTAAGGAAGTAGTCTAAGAAGAGGGATCAAATTAATGGTAATTCAATAGTGCTTTTGAGACCTGATGCCTGTGAAAGTGGTTTTCCTACATGTTAAATGAGGAATAAAGATATCTGAAGTCAATTCCCAGACAGTCAGCAGCCAACTGATGGGACTCTGAGTTTTGGACAAAAATTCCTCCAGGGACACTTGAACATCATTTAGGCATTAATTTCTTCCTATGAATTTAAGACTCCAGTATTTTTGTTCTTCGGTTGTGAAATAGAGGCAACTACCGTATTGTCCATCCTCACCAGCATATTGCAAGACTGACTGTAATTAAAACTTCTAACACCTGACTCTGAGGAGCTGGGTCTGTGAAGGTGTCTGAGATGTTACTTTTCATTATAACATCAAGAATGATATCTGCTAAATTGTCTAATTGCTAGAGAGATTAATTTCTGTGCAACTACTAAGAAAAGAATCTGTGAATGTTGTATTTTGATTTCTCATTACCTTGCTTCTGTTCTCAGGGTACCAAAAGATCTGAGATACAGTCTGTGTTTTTGGACTTACAGAATAAGATTAGTTATCACTAACTCTGGATATCACTATTTATTCAGCTTGTCAAGATGGATTTTTTATTGCCTAGAAGGAAGTGTCTGTACTTTCCATTTTCCTGAGAAAAAATGGGAGTAAGACATATATCTGGAAGCAGCCAATTGTCATGACATGTGAGGTCACAGACCTCTGACCACACCAGAGATTTCAAAGAGAAATTAAACACCTTAAACATTGTGGTGGACTTGGTCACACTGTCCTACCATGGTCATTTTACACCAGTTCAGGTAACTGAATCCAGTTCTCCAGAATCTGATTACAGCTACTGTGATGGCAGCTTCCTCTATGGCTATGTTTTATCTTCACTGAACATGAGTAAAGACTGAACACTTGACCAGGGTTAAAAATCAGTGTCTAAGAGGACATTAGCTATACAGTCCAAAATGCAGGATCTCTTGTTGCATAGGCTCATTCATGCATCCAATTTGCTTTTCATTTCCAGCGTCCTCAGCCTGAGACCCCTTGCTAGGTCACTGGTAGAAAGGCACAGACACCTCGTGCAAGTTCATGGTATGACTGTGGGGAAGTAAACTCCTAAACTGTCAGGTCTCCAAAGAAGGATCTGGTAAAAGAAAACAAGATCATTCGGAAAAGTAGCACTGTTTATTATGTCCCTGGAGACCACAATCACTCTAGAATAGCTGCAGACCTCACAGTGCCTGCAGAATGTAGGAAATCTTGTGTTTTATCACAAAACATTGTTTTAATACACTTAAAAAAATACTTAGCTGAAATTCCTGTACTTTCAAAGGTAAAATGTGAACGTCCCCCTGGAGAACAGTCTAGCAGATGATTGCGGAAGTGGAGAAAATTAAATTCAGGTGAATATATAATAAAAACAACTACTTGCATGTAGCTACATTATTATAATTCATGTGGGCATCGCTAAGCTCTTGCTGAATTCTTACAGACGACAAAACTAATTTGTGGCAGTGGCATTACTGTTGAAATGTCACACATGAGCACAATTGTTTTTTTATTCTCCAAACTTTTGTTCACTTGAGCAGTTTTCTGAAAGGACTTTATCCACCTCTGCCCTCTCTGCTTATCACCAACTACGTTGTAGGTTTCTGTAAGTTTTTTCAGCTCTTATTTGTTACTTCTGTTTTTTTTGTTGGTGGTGGTGGTGGTTGGTTGGTTGGTTGGTTGATTGGTTTGTTAGCTGGTTGTTTTTTGTTTGTTTTTAAGGGAAAAGGACTCTGCCATTATGGATCACCTTTCACCTCTGTGTCTGTTTCTGCACCGAAAGTTCTGGGGTGAGGACTGATGGCACATGTGTACACTGGCACCTTGATACCTAACAGCCTTCATAGCTGCCATCCAGGTAGGGCTCATCCTCCTTGCACATGAAAGGAACCAGCAGACATGAAGAATGGAACCCATGCACCCAGCTCATACAATCAGTAGCTCCTTCATCCTGACATTAGAAAGCAGCAAGGAGAGAACTGCTCCCCTTTCCAGGTCTTTCAGAGAGAAGATTTGTTCACAAGGATCTGTGACCAGGAACTTCCTCTGGCAAGGCTTGGGGTGTTGATTTGTACATTTAAGACCAGTGGGTGGGAGATCAGCAAGAATTGTAGGGACCTATGTGAGATACCTCTGTCCAGTGGCATGGCCCAATTGGTGCAATGGACACCATGAAGACCCTCTACTCATCTTCCTGGGGGGGACACATATCCACATCCTGAATCTGCTGAGACACTCCTGCACTTAGAGACAGCAGAGAGAAACACAGCAGGAGAGCCATGAGATTTGCCCGTTGACATTAAATAGCCCTGTTGACAGAGTGGGCAAATCCTCTACATTGCATGGAGATGTTCAATTAACACTTCATAATTATAATTCACAGACTCTAACACCCTGTTATTATTTTCACAACAATTGCATTTGCTATCATTTTGGCTGTTTCCCCTCCTTTTTGTGCTCAGTAGGGAAATGGATTCTTTGGGAGGATAATTCAGAGCTGCTGTTAAAAGATATCCTTGATGCTTCTCTTGACACATTGTGCAGGAAACAGAGACAATCTGGTGACAGTGTGAAGTGTAACTGGTAGGGAATTATTTATCAGCTTTTTTCATCATTGGAGAAAAGTCAGTGGGGATGGGAAGACTTGAGCTGAAGATCCTACAGCACTTCATTAAAACAAGAACTTGAATCTAACCCTCAGGTCCCCATGCAGTACCTGAGCCATAGCTGGACAGGCAAGGTGGGGAAAATACATTTATTCTGGTGTAGGAAGAAACAACTGAGAATAAGTACAGGTTTAGTGAAATGGGGCTGGCATCCTCCCCCAGACTTCCCTCCTGCTGAGCATCTTCTGCTGCCCCAGCATGCAGAAAACACTCCTCTCCCAGAAGGGACGGGCAGAGAGGAAGGTTGGGACAACCAGTAACACATCAGCTCCACGTTAGGCAACAGTGGGGTTTCAACCTGGGTGTGTGAGTAATGATTCTAATCACTGCTATTCCTTGCTGATTTTGTGAACTCTTTCTTTGACTTCATTAGAAATGCCCCAAAACTAAGTAATTCACTAAATATTCTATATATATATAAATATGAGATGTGCATTGTTCTGAAACAATTATTTTTCCTTTTATTATATGCCTGAGAAGAATAAATTCTTCAATTCTCTTATATCCAAACACCTCAAAATCCAGTGTACATATTCTCTAACATGCAGAGAGGTTGCAAGTATATTTTTTATTCTACCTGTAGATGAGTTACCTCCAAGCAAAGCAGAGAAGGGATTTGTGCAGGGCCTTACAGACACTTTTTGGAGGAGCAGGAACTTGAACCAGCTTTCCCACATTCTTTCTCTGGTTCAGCAAAAGACCAAGAGGGTTTCAGTCAGTAGCCATCACAGTGGTCTTCCTCTGACTCTGCTCTCACATTTCTCACAGTGTACCAGTCAAGTACAATATTATCTGCAAGCTTACTAGTGTTCCCATATACCTTCTTTCCTATGGGCATGATGGTATTTCCGTCAGAAATTTCTGGCTGGGCAGTGAAAAAAGGCATAGACAAGGCATAGACAAGCATCCTTTCTGCAAACCTGCTGTTTTTCTTCTTCAAGAAGTTGCTGGTACATACATAAATACCTATTTTCTTCTAGGATTTCCTGTTTAGAAATATGCAGGACCTGCTCTGTCCTTTTCTAAGCTGTAGGAATTACAAGTTACTTTTTGTCCATCTCCAAAATATCTCCACTTGGAAAATCCAGAAGCTTATTACTTCTTGCAAACTTTCAGTGTAAGCAATGCTCTACATTGCAGAAATAATGCTTGTTTTAAAAAATGTTATGAATTTCTATGATAAAGCCAAGCATTTCCCAAATTTCATAAGAAGATCGGAGGAGAAAAATTAGATGAATAAAAATTCTATGTCTTTACTTCATAATTTGTTCAACTTTGTCCTGCAGCCTCAGAGGGAAGCGTGAGGGTTTTTCAAACCAACCCTCTTGCTCTGCATGCCTGCGGCTGCGTGCCATTATCAGAGCCACCTGAAGGGACCCTGGGAAGACATGGCCAAGGCCTCGGGGGCTGATGTGAAACACCAATGCCAAGCCCACAAGATGTGGTGGATAGAGTGGGCAGTGGCACTGCAGAAACCCCACAAACATGTGCTGGGGCCTAAGCGCTGCTGGAGAACGTGCTGCGGGTGAGGACGGCCCATTGTGATGTCGCAGTGATGGACTGTGACATCCCGGTGACGATGTCCCCAGCTGGTGGGTGACAAGGTGCCCAGCTGGTGGGCAGCGGTGTGCCCGACAACTTTCTGTGACATCCCCCTGATGCTCTGGGCTGTCTCCAGGCAATGCTTTGTGACAGCATGGCCCTCACTGCTTAAATCTGGGCACGGCAGCTCAGACCAGTGGCTTGTGCCTCTCCTCCAGCCGAGCGTTGGTGCGAGGACTGGAGCGAGAAATTAGGCTTGCCTTGGTGCTGGGTTGTGATCTCGGAGCTGCTTCATGCGGCTCTCAGAGACTCACATCCCCAGAGCCACTTTGGCCTTTCTCCCAGCCCTGCTCCGAGCAGGCAGCTGGGACATCCCGGAGGTGCACGTGCAGCAGCAGAGGTGGGTGGTGCGGGGACATCTCACGATGGCAGTGGGGGGTTCTTCCTTGAGGGACTCTCCCCAGACCAGAGAATGACAGTGGCCCCTCTCTTCCTCTTCCAGAGTGACACCCACTGCTGCAGTGTCAGTACCAGGGAGCACATCATCATCCACCGCTCCCCCAGCCCACCGCAGCTGGTGGCGAGCATGGCTGCGGCGTTGGACACCCGCTGCCCCATATGCCTGGACACCGATGGCAGCGCCGCTTACACTCTGCCATGTTTCCACCAGTTTTGTTTCCCCTGCATTCAGCGGTGGGCTCACAGCAAGCCTGAGTGCCCGCTCTGCAAGAGCAGGCTGACATCAATTGTGCACTCGGTGCAAGCTGATGATCAGTTCGAGGAGCTGGTCATCAGACCATCAGCAGCAGCATCCATCAATGCCAACAGCTCCCCTGCCCAGGCGCCCAGGCCTCTGGTGGGTGGCCTCCATCCAGACACCTGGGGCCAACTTTTCCACCGGCACGCTGCTCTGCTCCAGGCCCTGCTCTCCTGGGTGCGCTGGGAGCTGAGGAACATCTTCCGGAGGTGGCGTTCGCAGGCACTCATCATAGAGAACGCCATCATGGAGACACTGTGCTTCTTTGGACTGGGGGAAGACCTGCTAGTCCAGCTGTTGGAGCCCTACCTCGGTGAGAACGGGGCGATGTTTGTCCATCACCTCCTCAATGTCGCCGTGCAAATGTGTGGCAGGGAAGCCCACCGCCTGCTGGGCCTCAACATTCCACCTGCGGCTGAGCATCGGGAGGCCAGCCCCATGCCAGAACCTGGCCCACCTGGCCCCGAAGGGGTGGCTCCTGCACCTGGCCCAGCTCCCTCTCACCAGCCCACCAGCTCCAACGGGGATGAGGTGCCCGGCACTTCAGGAGACAGCCTTCAAGAGAGTGCCAGCCACCCTCACTCCACCCCTGCTGCAGACCCTGTGGAGCAGGCAGCTCCTCGCGAGGAGCCACAAGAGGCACTAGCAGGTTCCTCCACCACCAGGCAGGGCAGGGGCTGCCCACCTGGGGGACCCCGGCGAGCCCCCAAAAGGAAGAACACCTCCTCCCAGGCCTCTGCACCACCCAAAAAGAGGCCACCCCGCCGGCAACATTAGAAGACCTGCCGAGATGAGGGCCAGCATCTGGGACACACGCCGGCCCCAAAGGACCCAAAGGTCATCAGGGTCCTCTTCCACCACACAGAGTACAAATAAAATCACAGAAAATGTGTCAGTGTGGCAAGCAGTCTTTGCTCATTGCCATCCCCACCCCTGATGCTTTTTCCTCCCTTTCCTGATGCCGTGCCCACTCTTTGCCGTGTTGCATTGCTGCCCTGACAGCACCCACTGCCCTGCTCCAACCTGCATCTCCAAGCTGCTCCCAGGAAAGTATTTCCAGCCTGGGGGCTCCAGCCCAGCCCATGCCCCGGCCTCATCACCCCAGCCTGGCCTCCTCCTCACCGCAGCCTCTGACCCTGCGGCTGGGGCTCTGCTCTCCTGCACTGCTGCTGTGGGCTGGTCACGGCGGCACCCAGATGCCTCCTGCGCAGTCACAGCCTGGTGCTGCTGCTCTCGTGGGGCACCTGGGGCAAACCCCGAGTTGCTCAGTGCGGGGAAGGGCAAATTGCTGCACCTGGGGAGAAACAAGCTCAGCACCAGGACAGGCTGGGGACATGCTCCTGGAAAGGACCCGGGAGTCCTGCCGCACACCAGCTTGACCATGAGCTAGCAAGGAGGCCTGGCCGTAGAGCAGGCAAATGCTGTCCTGGGCTGCATTGGGCATGGTGTTGCTGGCAGTTCAGGAGAGGCAATCCAGGATCTTCTTTCTTGCCCTTCTTGAAAACTGGGACCACATTTGCCAGCTCCCAGTCAACTGGGACCTCTCCAGATTCCCAAGGTCATTGAATAATAACTGAGAGAGGTCCCGTGATGACTTCAGCCAGCTGTCTGAGTACTCTGCGATGACTCCCATCAGGCCCCATGGACCTCTATGCATTCAGGGGCAGCATCAAATCCCCCACAAGTTCAGGGTTAACTGGGAGTTTATTGTTCCCACCAGCTGAAGGCTAAGTAGACTACATCAACAGCCTTCCCCTCATCTTCTGGTCTGGTCACACAGTCACAGGAGATGAGGTTGGACAAGCACGACCTGCCTTTCATGAACCCATGTTGGCTGGGCCTGATCCCCTGGATGCCACACACGTGCTGTGTGATCTCACCCAAGATGATTTGCTCCATAACTTTCCCTGGAACCAAGGTCAGGCTGACAGCCCTGTAGTTCCCCAGGTCCTCCTTACGGCCCTTCTTGTAGATGGGAGACACATCAGCAAGCCTCCAGTCCTCTGGGACCTTATGAACAGCCAAGTCCAGCTCTTGTCTTCTGTCAATGAGATATCTGGAAGCAATTGACTTCACTGACAGGTGAATACATTCATCACTACTCAGTTAGTAGTGATGATACCCAACATGATCAAACTTTCTATGAAATGTGGAAAAAGGGCCTGTCCTCTTGGGAGGAGTATAGAAGTGTTGTCAGGGCCTGCAGGGACACAACGAGGAAGGCTAAAGCCCACAAAAGAGATATAAGATAATAAGAAGGGTTTTTTAAAGTATGTAAACTGTAAAAGGAAGACTAGGGATAATGTGGGTCCCTTGCTGAACGAGTGGGAGGTCCTGGTAACAGGAGACACTGAGAAGGCGGAGATGCTGAATGCTTTCTTTGCTTCAGTCTTTGCTTCAAGGACTACCCCCCGGGACTCCTAGACCCTGGTGGGAGGACAAAGGGTCTGGGTAATGGATGGCTTCCCCCTGGTTGATGCGAGAGCGGTTCGGGAGTGTCTGAGTGGGCTCAATGCACACAAATCCATGGGTCCCGATGGGATGCATCTGCGTGTGCTAAGGGAGCTGGAAGAGGTGATCGCCAAACTGCTCTCTATCATATTTGAAAGGTCCTGGAGAACAGGAGAGATGCCTGAAGACTGGAGGACAGCCGATGTCACTCCGGTCTTCAAGCAGGGCAAGAAGGAGGATCTGGGAAACTACAGGCCAGTCAGTCTCACCTCTGTCCCTGCAAAGGTGTTGGAACAACTTGTTCTGGATGCCATCTCCAAGCAAATGGAAGAGAAAAATATTATGAGGAGTAGTCAGCATGGATTCACCAGGGGAAAGTCGTGCTCGACCAACCTCGTTGCCTTCTATGATGGCATCACCAGCTGGGTAGATGGGGGGAGAGCAGTGGATGTCATCTACCTTGACTTTTGCAAGGCTTTCGATACTGTCTCCCATGACATCCTGCTAGCAAAGCTGAGAAAGTGTGGGATAGATGAGTGGACAGCGAGGTGGGTTGAGAACTGGATGACTGGCCGAGCTCAGAGGGTGGTGATTGGCGGCGCAGAGTCTGGCTGGAGACCTGTGACTAGCGGTGTTCCCCAGGGGTTGGTGCTGGGTCCGGACTTGTTCAACATCTTCATCGACGACCTTGATGAGGGAATAGTGTCTGCCCTCAGCAAGTATGCCAACGACACAAAGCTGGGAGGAGTGGCTGACATGCCAGAAGGCTGTGCTGCCATTCAGCAAGACCTGGACTGGCTAGAGAGATGGGCAGGAAGAAACCAAATGAGGTTTAATAAGAGCAAGCATAGAGTCCTGCACCTGGGAAGGAACAACCGGAAGTATCAGTACAGGCTGGGGAATGACCTGCTGTAGAGGAGCTCTGAGGAGAAGGACCTGGGGGTCCTGGTGGATGACAGGTTGACCATGAGCCAGCAGTGTGCCCTCGTGGCCAAGAGGGCCAATGGGATCATGGCATACATTAAAATGAATGTGGCCAGCAGGTCAAGGGAGGTGATCCTCCTCCTCTACTCTGCCCTGGCCAGGCCTCACCTGGAGTACTGTGTCCAGTTCTGGGCTCCCCAGTACAAAAAAACAGGGATCTCCTGGAAAGAGTCCAAGGGAGGGCCACAGGGAAGATGACGGGGGGCCTGGAGCATCTTCTCTATGAAGACAGGCTGAGAGACCTGGGTCTGTTCAGCCTGGAGAAAAGAAGACTGAGAGGGGACCTCATCGAAGTGTATAAATACCTGAGGTGTGGGAGACAGAGGGATTTGGCCAACCTCTTCTCAGTGGTTTGTGGGGACAGGACAAGGGGTAATGGCTGCAAGATAGAGCACAGGAAGTTCTGCACCAACATGTGAAAGAACTTCTTAAAGTGGAACAGGCTGCCCAGGGAGGTTGTGGAGTCTCCTTCTATGGAGATATTCAAAGCCCGTCTGGACGCCTACCTGGGCAACCTGCTCTAAGGAACCTGCTTTGGCAGGGGGGTTGGACCTGATGATCTTTCGAGGTCCCTTCCAACCCCTTCAGTTCTGTGATTCTGTGATTCTGTAACCGAGACTCTTCTGCACCTACACACAGCAGCACCTTCCTTTTAAACATGGGCAGGTACTGCCTGGGAAGGATCTGGGCCAGAGTTTGCAGAGTTTGTCCTCATTCCCCCTCTAGAAGAGCTCTCCTTGTAATTCCAGAGACGTAGCTCAGTAGCTCAGCACAGCTTGGCTGATGACGAGAGGACGCGGAGCAACTTTGGAAACACAAACTGGCACGGAGAGAAAGTCTTTTTGGCTTCGAAAGGACAGCGCACACGTTCAGAGCCAGAATGTGTAAAGACTTTTGTTCACAAACAGAAATCCCTTGTGCTGACAGACTCTGAACAAGGCTGATGCTCTCATGAATGCAATATGAAAGTTGCCTTGTATTGGCATCAGCCAAGCAGAGAGTTTGCAGCAAACAATTGACTTGGAAAATTTAGTGCTAGGGGGATGGTTCTCCAACATTAAACAACAACAAAAACCTGTAAACTGACTGCTTTATTTTTTTCTCTCATTAAAATCACCCAGCAAATGTTCCCCAAGAACACACTTCAGCCCAAGGATGCCTCAGGGTTTGCTTGTCACAGATATTTGCTATTCAAGGTGTGACACTGTCTGTGAGGGACCCACATCCTTACCTGTCACCTATTTCTATTGCTGACCCTTGCAGCAGCTCTGTGAACTGGGGAGTTTCTTCCCTAACCTTCCTGATGGCAAACTGAGGCTTATAGGGTCGGATCCTTGGACCTAAGTCTCATAGGACACCTATGGCCAGATTGTTCTTGCTGTGTCTCAGCAATGCACCACGGTGTCAGAGACACATCCTTTTCCGGCTCAAGCCAAACAGAGCTGAAACTTCTGTTTCTGATCAAAAGTCCCGTATTTCACAAAATTCTTTATTATTATTATGATTATTATTATTTCTTTTCAAAGCAATTTCAGACCATTCTCAAAAAACAAATTACTCAAATGTCACTTTTCTCTGTGAACTTTCATATGTTCCAGCTTTTCCAGAACAAGCATTCTCCAAAAAGGTCACAAACACAGACATAATAAAATCCTCAGATTATTTCCAAATATTTCTCCTCACTTCAGGCAGACGTGGAGCTCAGTGCTTCACCAGTGATGTTTATTTCACTGCAAAGGTGTAGTTTCTATGCCTTATCCATTTAAACTATCTTGATTGGAGCTAATTATTACTGTAAATATTCATTTACTAGTCTTCAGAATTGAAGAAGTATAAGCCTAAGAAAAACTAATGGGTTAAAAACTGTGAGATTTGAAAGAAAATAGTAACTAGTCTTTGGACTTTTTATGTGCGATGACAAACTTCTTGTTTAAAAGATAAATGCCTCCTTGCTTTGCATGGCTTGTGTGCTGCGAAAGCATCATCATTCGCAAGAGCCTCAGAGCAATGAGGGAACCTGGGGGGACTGCTCATATCCTGGCAAAGCAAAAAGCAAAGCAGCACTCAGAGAGCCCCAATGCCAAGGAAAGAGGTGGGCTTTGCACATCATCCTGGGAAAAAGCAGCAGCTCTTAGTGCTCTGGTTTCTTGAAGGGGTGCCCTGTGAAATGCAGGACCTGAAGAAGGAGGGCTGAACTTTGTTAAATCAGCCCAGAGGAAAGGCCATAAATGTGGGCTTGCCCAGCATGAACACCTTTGACTAAAAACTTTGTGTGGTGTCCCGTGGAAGGGTCAAGTTCTACATACCCCTTGTACAACTGGCTGAGACTGTGGTTTAAGGTCTTTGCTTTTGTATTCCTTGAACACCAGTCACCAGACTGTGGGTCTTCTCTCCTCACCCCCTGTCCCACCGGGCTGTGAAATTGAAGGAGCCCCAAAACAAGATGGTTGCAGTTTTGTGGGAATTTCATGAATAATGGCAACTGTATGAGGTCTGAGCCTCAGCCCAGGTGAGCAACCTCTAGGCACTGAAAAGGACACTCTCACCTCCCCCTTTCTCTTCCCCAGAAATGTAAATCAATATGCTGGCCTCCACCTTCAGGAGATGCCCCAAAACAGTTTTTTTCTCCCTTTTCTACACCTTTCAAATTGCTTCTTTCTCTTCATCATTTCATAACTCACTCACTGTTTCAACTTCCATGAGGGACTCTACAGAAAATCATCCGAGCATGAATAGGAAGGACCACTGAACGTGTGGTTAGGACTCACAGACACAAGTATTTTCCAGCAGCACTGAAAGGATTAATTGAAATCTTGAGCCAGAGCAGTAATTATTTTACCAAACAGTGAAATGCTATTCAGCCCTCCCTTCTTACCTGTTACTGATGCAATCAAGGCCAAGCAGAGCCAGGATATAAAATTACTGCTGCCGTTCACCAATACTGTGCACTTTGAAAGCAATTTAAAAAGAAAGATGCCCATGATTACCATGTAAGAAAGAGGGTTTTCATTAAACAAATGGGTGTAGTGCTTGCTTTAAAGCCCTGCTACTGCTTCCCAGCAAAACAAAACATAGAGGACTGGACTCACATCTGAATTTCCAGAATGACTCCATTCACTTGAGTAGGGTTACTCCAGATTTACTCCGTGAGATCAGAATCAGGTCTTGCGCAATGAAAGATGTTAGAGGTGCTTTTTCTTTGCTTTGCTTTGCTTTGCTTTCCTGTGAGTGTATTTTTACCTCTTCCTATTTACTATTCAAACACAAGGAAAACAATGAAGAGTTCCAAAGAAGAAATTAAACTGGAGTGGAGAGCAGGAAGTGAAAATATTCCAGTCTTCATGCTATAGGAGTAAACAGGGCTTGGTTTAATGCACACCTCTTTCACAGCATGTTGTGTTTGATTCTCCTTGTGCCAGTGGCGATCCACTGACTGTCGTGAAATCACCACTACAGTGAGCAAACAGAAACTGGCTGATGCTCAGGTGCAGAGCAGACTGCAGCTATCTCCTTTCAGCTTGTAGAAGCTGCAACCACTGAATGATCTGCTTGCTCAGACCTGTACAAGGCGATCACCACCCTTATGCTGGCAGTGAAGGGTCCTGGACTTTTATCACTATGGATCTTCCTCCAAGGGGACAAAGAATGCTTTCCCAGCCTGAGTTTGCATGCTCAGCTTCATAAACCATCTCCATACCTTTTTTTTTTTTTTTTTTTTTTTTTTAATACACTTGGAACTTTCAAAAAAAGCTGACCACCTTTGCTGAAATTTTCCATGTTTGATTTCTGACCAAAGGTGAGTTTGGGCTTTTAAAAAAGGCAGAGGAAAATTCCATTGGCTGCTGTGAACTGAAATGAAGTGCCAAAACAAAGAAACATTTTCCCCTGTTTGAGAGGGCTTCTAGCCACATCTCATTAGAGGGGGCAACTCCAACCATTCGACACGAGAGCTGCACATATACTTTATGGAGGTCTCACCCTACCATTCAATAAGCAATACAGATCTGCACCTGGACTTAAACAAGCCATGGCAGCTTGGAAACCATAAGACGCAGTGCGGTGTTTCCTTATGCATCCAATCCAAACCATATTGAAACCTGCAGGGATCCTTTTGTTGATCTAACAGTTCAACTGGACCTGAACATAACGAGTAGCATGGTAAAACATAAGCTTGCTGTGGGCACTGTCTGTCTGTGAGTAGCTGGATACTTGGTAGCTCAAAGAGGCTGTGAGCTCCCTCCATACCCCACTGCCTTATTATATATATACCATCTTTCCCTAAAGCAAATGTTTTTTCCTAAAAGCCCTGCTGGTTCTAGTCTGAATTGTTGAATTGTTTTTCCAGCCAGCCCAGAACTAGCTAGTCCCTTTCCAGAAGAATTAAATTCTGGGGTAAGAAGGTCTTTGTAGAGATTTTCATAGAAGGTGGAGGGGGGATATTCCCTCACTGAAGAGATCGTGAAAGTTAGATCTTTTTTTCGCAATGGTTACAAATGAAGCAATAGGGATCTCCTAGATCTAACATGGAAAGCTCTCCTAGATTCAGCTACATTAATAACTGTGCTTTGGAAAGCGAGGCAGACCCACCTTTTCTGCTATTGACTTTCAATCTTTCTTTCTTTCTCTCCTTTTCTTTCTCTTTTTCTTTCTTTTGCTTTCCCTCTTTCTCTCTTTCTCTCTTTCTTTCTCTCTTTTCTTTCTTTCTTTTTGCCTAGTACAAACTTTTTTAATGCTTCCTCTCCTTACTAGCGCTGTAGTGGTATTTGACTTACTGGGTACAGAGTAATGTTGTTCAGCCCTCAGAAGGAGCTCTCTGGGGTAGGACTGGAACACATTAGGGAAGTTTGTTATGGCCTCTGTCTTGGCTGACACACTGGGATTGAACTAGGTGCCTCCGGAGCTAAAAGCCCAGGTTGTTGCAGGCTGAGGTTCAGAGCCAGGCTGCGTAGCTGGGAGTCGTAACAACTCGAATCCTCTGTGGATTAGCACAGAGGGGGACTTGTGAGTGGTCCATGTGATATCTGTTCTAGAGGTAAACAGAGGATTTTAGTCTCCTGGGCTGTCAAACCAGCTCCTTTGACAAGCCCTAAATTCATTTAAAGCCATGTAATTTGAACATGCTGTGGGGTCCAAGTCTACTTCACCTTTGATACTGCGTCAATAGGTCCATTAAGAATTAGCCAAGTTTTGTGTGGTTTGTTCATAAACAGTCACTGCAACATCTCATTTGGAGAGATAAGCACTCCTCCGCCAGGGCACAATAGGGGTTGCTTACATGGTGTGGGTCCATGACTTTAAAATCACTGGGGAGAAAAGTGTAAAAAAAAATGTGATCAGAAGATGCTATTGAAACTTTAGCAATTTCTCCAACTTGTGTATATTTTCACAGAGAGAGACCTAGTATGCTGAGTCTGCGACTTCGTCAGCACATGAATCATAAACACTGCCTTGTAGGGGTTTTCTAAATCAGCCATAAAATTTTACTATAGGATGGGACTCTGCACACAACTCCTCAGCTAGGAGATAAATGTTTTCTTCTTTTTAAGGCTAGGAAATTTAAATGCAGTGTGGACACCTCTAAGTGCCAGGATGTTGCACAGCAGTTTAGATTTTCCATCTTATTGAACAGAAAAGTCCATGCTAAGGAACATCATATTGCACTGACATTTGATTAGACTTGTTTGTTTATTTGTTTCAGTGAAGCCATAGCAGTATCAAAACTGTAATATTTCAAAAATGCAGTCTTGGCCTTCAGGGTGTTCTTGCAATTTTTCTCTGAACCAGCATCAGATATCGCTTTCCAAACATATGAACTCGAGGTGGTCTTCCAGAATGCAGTGATTATTTCTCAAAGAGAATGATTTTGCAAATATGTTCCAGACTTCAACAGCATGTACAGGCTGGACACCCTCACCTAATAATTTATGCAATGATTTTATCTTTTGTTTTGAATCATACCAACTGCTTGAAACACAACATCTACATTTATCTTAAGGATTGCAGGATTCCACTGTGGCATCTTTGGGTAGGAACCCAAATTATTGCCACATGTAGAAAAACTCGGATAAGGAGAAAGACACCAGAAGGCTGAGTAGTCCACTGGTGCTGACCAAAGCCACATGGGAGCATATAGTTCAAAGGAACAGCATCCAGGTGAGTTGTTACTTTCAAACATATTAAGAGAGAACAAGGTTAAGAAAAGCATTTGCTGAGAAGTTGCGCAAATAAGAATTCACTGTTACTCTTCCACGTTGTCCCCAGTGTGGTAGAGAAGGACAACAAGAGTACTGAAGGCAGCCAAACCACAAAGAAGCCCAAGCCTCCAAGGAGGTACACACACCCACGTGTAAGAACATGCCTACAGCCCTGTGGCTAAAGCAAAGATCTGGCAGTTTGGGTGTAGCTGTCATAAGAGCACAGGGAGCCAAAGCAAAGTCTTCTTGCAGTAGTCTGCTCCTTGCCCAAAGAGGATTATGAGGTTGTGGTAGGACTAACTGGTAGTATTTGCTTTTTTGGTTTTGTGACTTACATCATGTTCATGGCACTTAAAAAGTCTGCAGCAATGGGTCAGCCCTCTCTCTTTTTGCTCATATTATCCTTAGCAGAGCTGTGCTTGCAATGGGCTGAGTACAGAATTGTTAGGAAATTGTTGCATCCCTACTCTGAAGGCCAGGGAAAGGTTCTTGCTGACTGTTGTGGGGCTGAATCCCTCATAGTTTTTGCAAGGAGAAAGCCTTTAAAAAGAACAGGGGTCTGATTTCAGTCCCTCTCATCAACACCTTCTTCAAGCCAAATCTCACTTTCCTTATCTGTGCTTAGTTCCCTGAGCCTTTGCAACTTTCCAAGTCCCTCATGACCCAATTCTCCTTCAGATTTCTGCGTGTTCCTGCACACAGACATCCTCGATTGCTCCTCTCTTTCCCTCTCATCACTGACTTTCAACGTCCCAGACTCAAGGTGGATATTCTGGCAGCTGGGATATAGCACTGCGCCCACATACCACTATCTGCTTCCACATATAAGGCCCCATCAGCAGGTATTGCTTCCTCTTAGACACTGGTCTCAGGGTGGGATGTGCCACCCCCTTGCAGTGCCTTACTCTTAAACAGAAGAGGAGATTTGCTCTGAGATGACACTGTCATTGCAGCCAGAAAGGAGACATCAATCTACAAAGCAAGCATCCACCTCAGCATCCCACCTGCTAGTTGCAAGTCATAAGGAAAGGGTGTTGAGGTGTGTCTCTGCTCCACTTGAATGCTTTTGCGCCCTTCCTTAGTCCCTTGGTATTGCTTTAATGTTTTTGTTTTTGTTTTTGTTTTTTTGTACGCCCAGTGCTCTGCCCATTGCCTAAGCTTCCTCCTCTTCAATGCAGGGCTCTCAGGTTTTCAGCCTTCCGTGGGGAAAGGACTATTGGTCTTACACCGAGTGAGACTTCGGGGAAAGTGAATGAACAGAAGAGAGCACTTAGAGCCCAGACGTTGAAAGGCTCCTTACACAAAACACAAAAGGGCTTTTCTTCTCATCAGTGTTTTCGGGAGACAAAAGAAAACACATTTTCTGAAGTGTTCCTTGGAGATATTTTGTTTTGAAGTGGTTAAAGAATTTCAAATGTGAGATAAGGGGTAGACACTGGCATGGAGCGAGGATAACAGCTTGTTCCTCTGAGGGCTGGGATTAAATTGCAGGGAGTGCTGGCACTCAGCCCAAGCTCAGCTTCCCTGGCCCCAACATTTGCTTAAAAAGGTAGAACTTGAAACATGTGCCTTGCACCCGCTTCTTATCATCACCCTCCCAGCTTTAACCATTGTTCATGTGCTCTGGCATTCACAAAGCCTGCATCTAAGTTTTGCTCAAGACAGCGTTGATAAACCAGATGATGAATGTGAAAAACTCCTCCCCGAGAGGGTTTGACTGGGACTGCTGCATTTGAAATCACTGGCAAAGGACTCCCTCATTGTGTTTTGATCATCTTTGCCCAGCACTGGGGGCAGCCCCATTTCATAGAAGTCTCTACTAAGTGGAGCTGAGATGCTCTGCTTGGAGGTGACTCATTATCAGGTTGATGGTGCTTATTTCTGGATTATGTCAGCTTTTGTTTTGACATGACACAATGCAAGACCTGTTCCATGTGTGAATCCCACTCTTTCCTTACCTGCTGTTGCTCTTTTTTTTTTTTTTTTTTCAGCAGCAAAGATTTGCTTGCAGATGATTGCATGATTGCAGCTTAACATTACTTGAGCTATAGGCTCTGTGCAAATCACTCACAAAATCCTCCCCTCTCAGTTGGCAAGCATAGCTGACTGATACGAGATGTTTCACCTGTCTAACCCTAAACACACATGTTCTCAGCAGATGGGTGAGTCAAGAGTTTCGTGTACTCTGAGTCAGCACAGATTCTCGAGGACTGTGAATCAGAAAATACTTTGAGGCCCTTTTTGTATGCTGACAGTAAGTGTCAAGACCTGTGTTTTCCTACATCCATTTATCATGGCTTGGTATGTTCAAAAATGTTGTTCTTCTTCATTAACTCTTTCATCTGTAAAGGGCCAGGATCTTCATGATGTCTTTGCTGCCACATTCCTGGGTCTCCCAGGTTAATTGATTAATGAAGTAGAGCTGCTGCTATCTGTGCAAGAGCGGACATCTTGATTTAATGGAGATACCACTATGATCATCACTGAAGGTCTGGGGTGAATGCAGGGGCCTGGTATGCAAGGAGGAAAAGATAGTGCCCTGAAAACCTTTTGTGCTAAATAGCAAGAGAGGGTAACATTTTACCTTTTTAAAGTAAGGGAGGAGGCAGAAGGTGACAGAAATGAGGGTAGGAAATAAACAGTGACTTGTCTAAGATCATATAATAAGGCCGTGGGACACCTAAAAAAGAACCTAGGTCTCAGCCACAAAGGCATGTCAGATTAGGTGGACATACCTTGTTAGGTATGTGAGCTATGTGTAGACTGCTGGCTTACTCTTGTCTTGGTAAAAAAATAAATAATGCACAGTCTCATTTCTAATCAGGCAGAACGCAGGGATGAACACTGAGCCGTAAAGCTCCCTGGCTGGCTGCTAAACCCAATATCTGTAGGTGGGTAAACATTGTGCTGCTCTGTATCTCGTTCTCCAAGAGTCTTGGCACGCTCTAGCCTGTTTCAGCTACAGGTGATTCTATATCCTTAACTCTGCTTTGTCCCACTGTAAAGGCAGGTCCCAGTTCAAGCATATGTACATGCGAGCAGTAATACTGCAAGGGCTAGATTTCCTCCGGGGATAAAAGGGAGTCACAAAGCCCACTTCCCAGTCAGGAAGCCAGAACGTACTGGGACTGGACTGGGGAAGAAAATGCCCCCATTAAAATAAATAAGTAAATAAATAAATTGAAGGATCAGCTGCAGCATTGAACCTTAATCTTCCTATGTTTTGGAAGGAGGCTACTCTCCGCTTATTTGCAGTTGGATCTGTTTCATTTTTTTTAATATTTTCCAGAAAAAAAAAAAATATGGATTTTAGCCTATGTATTTTAAATAGTCTATCATAGAATTGACCTGTGTTGTCTCTGACATACTGTAAACATGCAGTTTTATTTAAGTAACAGCTGGGATATGTGCACATATGTCATCTATCAAAGATTGGAGAGGGAAAAGCATGAGCTGGTGCATTTTTGTATACTTGCTGTCATCACATTTGCGTAAAAAGAATTAAGGCTTAAGGGAAAAAAAGTTGTTGCTCCATCTGACCATGGAAATCTTCTTCCTTTAACCTTATGCCCTGCATGGTTGAGCAACTGTATGGAAAAGTTTAAGTGGATAGAACAGAGATCAAAAGAAATCCATCCATTATAAATTATTTGAGTCTCTTGCACTTCAAAAAAAAACCAGTCGGGTTCTGTTTGTGTTTTTGTGGGTTGTTGTTGTTTTAACCTGTTAGTATTTGTTTCTTTAACTTCCTGTTTTGATGATGATCATGCCCCCCCATCCAAAGCCTACGGAAATCATTAAGGCAGCAACAGCAAGCCCAGTGGAGCAGGGACCCTTCTTTTGTCTCTCTTGGAGCAGTTCGTAGCTGCTCTGAGAGCATGAATAAAAGTTTGTGGTTTGGGTCTCTTTCATGGAAGGACAAATCTTAAAATGACTGAAGTCCCTGGGGAAAACAGTGTGTAGCTATTAGGGCTTTGTATAAAGGTGTCAGAATCCCACCTCCCCCGGTGCAATACTGGTGATAGGCGTGAGTGGGAAGGTCGGAGCACATCTTTTGGGGGTGGATGAAATTTCACTTGAAGCAACAGGGTGCCTGGATTGGAAATAAGTCCTTTTGGTAAAATCACCTCTCAGCAGAACAAAATCCAAATACTGGTTGCAAGTTTCTTTAGCCCCTCTCAGACAACAGAGGCAGCAGAACTTTGAAGCTCCGAATTTAGGCTTGGATACTCCTTGTTCTTTGTGCCTCATTAGAGAAGTCAGTGAGGCATAAGAGAAAGACAAGAAAATTGTAATGACCTTCTGTATATCACATCTACAAATCTACAGTTTATCATCCCCCATCCTCAGAATACAGAAGCTGACATTTTAGAAAAAAAAAAAAAAAAAAAAAAAAAAAAAACAAAGTTGATCTAATCCAGCATCCCGACTGACAGTAGCCAGTGGCAAATACTTGAGATAACTGTATTAAATCATGACTGCAGGCAAATTTGAAATAAACTTCTCTCTTATAGTATTTGTCCTGCACTGAAATAGTTAAGGAATGACTTCAGCTCTGAACCAGGAGGTGTACTACCCCTTCCAACATGCTCTTATAATATGCTATTTACACTTCGGTGTCCTTGCTGTTCCTAGGAACGTGCATTTTGGAATAGGTCTAAACAGCTCCCTGCAGCAGTGACTACCTCAACCCTTCGTGTGTGGTATCAGGAGACAGCTTTTCCTTTTATACCTTTGCCAGTTCCTCAGAAAGCCATGGTGCTTTTGTGTTGTGAGTTTGGAGTAACACTTTTGTATGACCCCCAGCAGCTTATTTCTATCACATTTTCTCATATTTGTCTCATTTCTTGTGCAAGAACCTCTTACCTGGGCATTTCCAGCTTGAGGAACTTTGCCTGTATCAGCACCCCTCCCAGCAGCAAAGGCTCATATGTATCTCAGCTAACTTAAAGTGTCTCAGCAAACTAATCCAAGGATATGGCCCCAGAGGTCAATTGAAATGTCACGGGCATGACCCTAGAATGTTTTCTCCATGGCTGGAGGGAGAGTTAAGGTTCCCAGTGACAAGTGCCTTGAGTAAGGGGGTCAAGGCATGTTCTTCATGAGTTTTCCTGCAACTGCTCCTACCTGCAATTCTATGCATATCCTCTTCTGCTTCATGTCTTGACTTAGTGGAAACACCATCTCTAAACACACACTGAGAGCAGGGACCTTTCAAAAGGTGACTACTTAAAAAGAGTCTTCACAAATGTACAGTAAACCAATTACAGATTGCATTCAAGTACACTTTTAAAATTTACAAATCTTAGCAAGTAATACCAGCTGAGTTTTTCATTCTCATGTCCTGAAATGCAGCAAGTGCCAGATCATGTCTTTCTCTTTCCAAGCTGCTGAGTGGAAGGAAAGCTGTCATTTGCTGTTCCCCATTAACACCACCACCAGCCTCGTCCTCACACATGGATTTTCTCACAGAAATCTAAGGCCTTGCATGAGCTGTAGTGGATTTCTAAGACCCAGATTTCCCTGAGTACATTTTCATCACTCGTAAATAATATTTTTCACAGGCCTATCTGTAATACACTCTCTAAGAAGACTTGAAATGGATGCCACATATCTCCACAGCCTTGCTCCTGTCCCAGACTTTTTTTTTTTCTGGTAATCGGCTACAACATCATTTGACTTGCATGCACAACTTCTCAGCCAAAACCTTAATCTGAACACTGTGATCTGTTTCTGAAGAGTTTACCCCCTCTTCAACATTGATTTTATTCTCTGATATGGAAAATGCAGTTAAACCTACAAGTCTTGGCTCAATGGTCAACCGGAGATGATGAAATGAGGAGGAGTAGCAGGCAGTATCAAATAGGATTTAAGAAAAGATAGGATGAGCTGTGTGGATAGTCTAAGTCTTTCATGTATCCCACAGTCCAGGCTTCAAGGCACAGCTCCTCACAGTGTTAGGAACGAATCTGATGAGCCTGAGACCTGTGGCTATGGGGACCAGAGCAGGCTGAGCTCTGCTCTGTTGTCCTGGTGTAAATGATGCCACAGTCAGAGATGGGATCTGTATTTCCAACTCTGACTCTCTTTGTAGCTAATGTGAAACCTATGGTAGAGGGAAGCATTTAGAGGAGGAAACACTCTGGTTTCTAGCTGAGGTCACCTCTTGCATGCCCTAGCTTCACCGAATAAAGTGAGGTCCATGGGGTGAAAAAAGAACCATATAAAGCTAAGTGTTTATGGCAATATATCATCTGCACCGCATGCAGCATGCTGTGAGCAGTTTCAGCAGTTTCATACCTGTACCCACCCTCCAAAGTGTGTTTCCTCATGGCTTTTTATGTTTTAGCAAAATGTCTGGTCAAATAGTGAGCGATGATTTCCTTCAATTGTTGCTGCCATCCTCCACCACCCTCAAAAATATTCATTCTAGAGGAAATTTAAAAAAGCTTTTGTTTGAGAATTCCCTCCCTCTAATTGAGTGCATTGTACAGAGATCAAAGCACTGTTTTTAGTGGGGCTTAGTAGGCAGGAGTTTTCTGAACAGACTCCAAGCTTTTGGTGTAGAGTGGGTCAAGATGACCTTTGCTTTCTCCCCCTTCTCACATTCATACATTAGGGAATGGCAATTCACATTAGCTGGCATGGCCTAGACTTAATTTTTAGATCAATTATTCTTATAGTTTTCAGACAGAGTGGGAGAGTAAACAGTGTTCCTAAATTGCACACATCTGAATCACAGAACTTTGCTCTAGAAGTGAGAACATACCTCTCAAAGGCTTTTTAATGTATACGTTTCACCTCTACCAGCTTTCCAGTCAAGGGACCAGAGTGGAGGGAAGTGGGGGACGACTGAGCCCACAACAAGCCGCCATCTAAGAGGCCCAGATTTCACATGTGGCTGTCCCAGTTTCCTGAGGCAGTACTCTCAGAGGTGGGCAAAAGCAAATAACAGTTCATTTTTTATTCCTGAACACAGAACTCAAATGTTGAACTTTGACAGAAAGATTCATCACAACGAGGAACATTGTGAAATAAAAACAAGTAAAATTTATACATATTTATAAAGGGAAATTTTACACAGTTTTGTAAAGGGAAAATCTCCTCACAGAGTGTCAGATACCAGTCTTGGTTTGAGTGTTCCCTGAAATGCTAAATCACTAAATAAGGAAAGGAGACATCTGCCTTAGTATGGCTGGTTCCAAAGCTTTGTGTAGCTAATGACCTTTGGAAGGAGCCATTCATCACCTGTAGGAAGTCCTGCACATGGACAGGCCAGTATGTTATCAGAGGAAAACAGTGGTGGGATGGTTTCAGAGAGACGTCCTTAATGGGAAAGGGAAAGAAAAAAAAAAAAAAAAAAAAAAAGAATTGAGGAAGATAATGTGAGGGTTTACTCATAAACAGATGCTTTTCTTCGCTGCCAAAGTGTCAACCCTGCTAATGAGGGTTTAGAGACTCTCTTGCCAAGTAACTAATATTACAGTGTGTGAAAAAGCTCAGGTTTTCTTAATGCATGCCTCTCGATCTCTAGCCAAAACCAGCTGAATGCTTCCTCATTTAATACTTGGTAAAATGTTTTATTCAAATGTACCATAATGTGCTCAGTGTTTCTATTACATTCAAATGCAATTTGGATGGTTTAAATCCTGAAAATACCATCATTTTGGAGGTTTGTTCAAGCTACCCAATACATCATATTGCCCTCCGCTGCCATATTCAGGAGTATTTTGTGGAGCGACAGTAGTCCAAAACAGTATTCATGTTACAGTAGTTTCCCAGTCTCCAACATTTTTTTTCCCTAAATTTCAAAGTCTGCAACAATCCATCTGGAATTTTACATCCATGATCTTCTGGAAGAACAGGCCTTTCTTTCTGGAAAGTTTGAAGTAAAAATGGACAAAGCGCCTTTGAGACCTGGAGGTTCAACAAATGAGGTGTTTTCTCTCTTGGAAAAGTTGCCCAGTTTGTGTTTATTTTGGCTCATCTGATCGTGTATGGCTAGACCAGGGAGGATCAATGTTTTCACCAGCTCTTAGTAATGTTGTTTAGAGACAAGGACAGGAGGCCTGGCCCAACAGGCGCAATTAACAAAATGGGCCAACGTGCTTCAGTTTAAAGCTGAAAATCTTAACAAGGAAGATCACCAAGTCCAAGAAGCAACTAAATTAGATTTGCCTAATTGGACGAGGTTCCCCATATGGTACTCTATGGTGATTTGAAAAGGGGGAGGACTGTTAAACCCAAATTAAATGCAACACAATTTTTCCAGTGATTCACTTTGGCCTTCCTCCCTTGCAGAGCCATCTCCCAAGGCTGTGGGAGCTGAAGTCCTGCTGGGCTGCAGCTCTTCCCCTGGTGCTGCCTCTCCTTCCTAGCAGATCAGTCAACGTCCTGCCTCCGCTGCTACACTCATGCCCATCTTGAGTTTCATTAACATTAAGCCTATTTTCTTCACCTCATGACTCATGGGGGGCAAGCTACTTTTGACTTTTTTAGCAATTGTAAGTCAGTTTTCCCACGCCCCAACTATCCTTTTTTGACTATTTGGGTATAACATATTGGAAACCTGCAGCCTGGCTGAGGAAGTCCCTGGGCCACAAATTGCGGAATCCTGTTCTATGCTCACTCTTTTCTACACTCTTTCTTAGGCATCTGCTACTACCCGAGGCTCAGAAACAGGATGGTGGGCTAACAGGATCTTTGTACAATCATTCTCACATTCTTGCACTCTTACAGGGCATCATTTGCTCTACCCTATAATAACCATATGTCTGTACAAGTGATAAGTCTATATTTTCAGGAAGGGTGTTTCTTCTTTTAGGTGGAGCACCGATCCATCTGTCTTTATAAGCTATCCTTTGTGTCTTATTCACAAAGGAAGTGAATTTGAGACTGTCTTCTCAGCAAAAAGTGTGACTGCAATCACAATAGCTCAATCTAATCAGGCTGTTGACAACAGCACTGACAAGACTGTGACACTGGCTTTAGCAATGGCATCAGGAGTAATGGTCCCAGGAGAGTTCATATGGGGTCCTTTCCACTACTGAAATTTACTCCATAATTTGGTGTTAAGTATCCTGCTTTCCCAAGCATGATGTGTGAGCCTAAGCTAAAGGCATCTCAGTGGCCAAAGATGTTCTACACTTCTATACACAAGTTTGTCTCTTGAGTGTAAACTTCACTCAGTCTACAGACACTGGAAAGACTGAAGTCCTGCTGAAGCTGTACAGCTTCATTAGTGCAGGACTACAACATTTAGCCCTGACGTTTGAAAAACCCTCAATCCTTCATGACATCAAGATGTCTTTGAGGAGTCACAGGATACTGAAGCAACACTTCACCCATTCTTTCCCCACCCTGACAGTGCAGGGTTGGCAAAAGTCCTCTGTTTTGCCCTGCACAAACTATTAAAAAATAGCACAGACTAACACAAGGCAAACGTCCCCTCCAGCTGAGGGATTACCAACATGTAATAATGTGAGATTTATATAACAATAGGAAAAGAAAGAATATAATTTTCTTTTCTAATGAAAAATATGTGTGTCTATACTAACAATATTTTCCTGACCTTGGCCAATTGGCTTCAGTAAATATCATGCAAAATGCCTCCTAGGAAGAATTCAGGAAACTGAAGAGTTTGGGAATTGCCTGAGTTATATATAAAACAGCCTTCCCTCTGAATTAAAAGCCAAGGTGACGGAAGAGTAT
Organism: Oxyura jamaicensis; assembly: GCF_011077185.1. Taxonomy (NCBI): domain Eukaryota; kingdom Metazoa; phylum Chordata; class Aves; order Anseriformes; family Anatidae; genus Oxyura; species Oxyura jamaicensis. The sequence goes on along the minus strand of NC_048896.1, from coordinate 88,241,258 downwards.
AGTTCCTGAATGTGACACTCCACGACCACAAGGCTGCCTGTGTTTGGTTGTACACACAAAAATGCCAGTGAATTAGTTAACCATTTACAAGGAGATAAAAAAAATAATTTCAGGTCTGGGATGGGAGTGTAGATGGGAGACGAGCGGTATAGTCAAGGCATGCATCACTTGATCTGCAGCTTCTAGGCAATGCAAGTGTTCTTTTCAATTTACCACATAAGCTGCCTGTATAAAGAAGTTATTTCTCTGCCGTAGAAGGGTACTCTCTGCCTCTGGAAAGTCTCAGTCACTTGGAAACAGAAGTGGCAAATGCTGGCTGTACTAGCATAGTCATTTTTCCATCACCCATACTGAAAGTTGTTTTCTGTCTCCAATCTCTTTTATATGAATGGTCTGATTTTTAAAATATATATATGTGTGTACGCAAAGGAACCCATTGAATCCAATAGCAAGAAAACATGCTTAATATGCTCATTTGGGTGCTGTCATAACCTTGGTATTTTCGAGGTGTGTGAGCTGCCAGCTCCATAGTTGAAAACCTGTATACAAAGCCCTTCAAAATCCTGAGATCACCTTAAAAAAACACACGATGGTTGAAAAAATAGCTATAGATTTTTACTAATTTGAATTCTAATGATTAAAGCATCATGGTTCATGTTTCTCAGAATCTTTTGCAACAACATTTTGTGTATTTGCTTTCATGAAAGGTGAATTCTTGTGTAGTTGCCCATAGGAAAACAGTCATAAAAAATTCATAGAGGCTAGTAATTTTGCTTTAGTCAGATGCTTACCTAGATACGTGCAGACTAAAATGTTGTGGTCTCACTACAGGCCTTGCAACGTGCTGTTTTGCTAAAGGTCCATTGGCTAGAATAAAGAGATATGTATGAAAAAAAGTCAACTTTCAGTCAAAAATAAATTCTCGGCATTAACGTTGCAGAGAGATAGATACTCATGTGTGAAGCTGAGAATCGAAAGGTGATTCAGATCTTACATGCATGACTTTCATAACGAGATGTCAAAATTTATGAGCAAGTCCCTTGGAAATGAAGGCCTTTGGGTTGGGACATTAGCAAGACTCCGAAAGGTTCATCTGACCTGGGGAAAATCTGGTCTGCAGGTAGGTGCACAGGCAACACCCCGGCTTATACACATGCTCCTGTTACAGGTTTATGCGTATAAACACAGGCCTGCCCATGCTTGTTAAAAAACCCTGAGAGTTAACAGCAGCAAGTAGTAGGAGCATTGAGAATTAATTGATTTCTATTATTTTGAGCAAGGTTTTCCACTGTGAAGCCATCCCAGATCTGGGAGGCATCACAACCTGGATTCATCTCAGGCAGCAGCTGGGAAGTCTGAACCTTAAAGCTGCCATTTAAAAGCCATCACACAGAGCAATTTCCCAGCAGGACTGGGGCTGCAGCAAACTCTTGTTCCCACCAAAGGAAGGGTCCCCAAGCTCCATCAGATGGGATTGAATACCAAACAAAGCAGTCTGTACTCACACTGGTCCTCCCAAGTAAAAAGTTCATCTGTTCATTGGGCCTCCCTCAGAGCCATCCTGCTCTTGAAGAGGAAGATCAAAGTCACACACTTTTGAGCCTCGCTGTTAGGAAGGTGGCTGTGGGAAGCCAAGTTCTGGTGCTTTCCAAACAAACAAACAAAAATGTTTCTGGTGCATCCAGGGGCACGCAGACAAAATCACTTCTCACACACATATCACAGCTGAGTCTTAAGCCCAGGTCTTTAAAGAATAGCTCACACTGTAAAGGCAACAATGAACAGAGGTAGCGTAGCATCCTTGGGCAGGATAGCTGAGGTTCTGTGATGTGTATTCAACAATCACAAGTGCTTCAAGATCTCTGAAGTCCGTTTCCATTTACCACTTGTATGAGTCACTGACCAGGTTTAAAGCTGCAGCGTTTCACTTCCTCCACTCTAAGTGCCTGTTCCTTGAGTTATGGTGCAGGTCACAGCTGGACCCATCATTCCCACCAGCACAGGATGGCGTAGGCACATGCACAAGTACATGCAGGATGAAATATGGTACTGAGCACTGCAATTTGGGGAGTGTTTCCCTATACCCTATTCCCTGATCCCTATACCACCTCATCACCTCAGCTGCAAACACAAGCTGAAGCTCTTCTCTCACAATCACAGAGATTCATCCACCCGTATGGGGTCTGGACGTATCTATATAGCCTAGCTCCAAAAGAAAAGTCCATAACCAGGTTCCCAAGGCAGAAAGTTCAGGCTGTGCTTTCTGAAAGCCATAGGACAAAGTGGATGAGCTTTCCTACAGAAGGTCAGACCTTTGCTCAGCTCCTAATTCTGCCCACAAAGAACTCAAACAAACTGTCTTTAACTTAGACTGCAAATGAGTGAATGATGGGCATCCCCTCCACAGGGCAAAATCTTGAGGTCATGGCTTTTAATACAACTGTGAACAGCACATCGATTTTTACTTCAGGCTGCAGAAGTGCTGAGACTTGTTCTCTCTTTGAGCTGGTGCGTTCGCACATTCCTCCGAGCTGCAGCATGGCTTCGAAGCCTCTTCAAACGCAGGCTGGAGCTCCCCGCGTGGCCACAGGCCCGCCAGCAGCAAGGCCAAATCCTGCTGCTGAGAAGGAATGCAGTCAACAGCCCTGCGATGGAGCAGCCTGAATCCATTTTCCCAGATTTTTATTCGCGGGATGTTTTTGTTTATCCAGCTCAACCATTTGCATTTGCTGCTTTGCTGCTTCGTCTCACAAGAGCTTGCTAAGCAATTCTCCGGGGCTGTGAGCATTGGCACGGCACAGCCTTCCACCAGACAGTTGCTGGGACTTTTCTCCAGTTCTGCAGTGAGTCACTGCAGCACGCTCTCCTCTCCTCTTTTCTTTCTCCCTTGTTTGCAGAGATATTTGTGAGACACAAAAGGATAAAAGTCCTCCTGTGAACTGCTGGGCGAGTGCTGACACTTCTTGTCGCGCAACTGATAGGACTAAGTTTATAAAAATAAAAATCCATAATAAAAAGCTCAGAAGATTGTTAAACTAGAGAAGAGCATTTTGCTCAGCTGGAGGAGTCTTCTGGAAATCTCCCCAAGGAACCGGGTTCACCCTATTTTCCTTCTGTTGAGCCAAATCATTTTTATTTTCATCAAAGCACGACTTTCAGAAAGGCATTCAGTGTTGATTTGGAAATGTCTTGCTTCCCCTCCATAGTTTGTGCTATGTGTTAATCAGCCTTGCTGTTTTAATTATTTTTTTGCATGCCTTGTGAATTTGACTGTCCTTAACTTCCAGGCTGAGCTTCTTCTTACTGGTTCTTGTTCTGCTGCAATCTGGCTGAATCTGAAAAGCCCTCGTAGTGCCCGGTATCTCTGGAATGTACTTGGACACTTAATCAAGGCAACTCATCCTTCAGTCTTCCTTTTATTGTCCTCTTTATCTGAGGGTCAGAGGGAAATCAAGCACAGGGTGACTGCCCCAGGGAAATCTACCTGGGGCTGTGTCCAGCTCTGGAGGGATAACCCCAGCACATTGCAAGGGTTCACTCATCATTCTTTTGTGTGTTTTTTTTTTTATTATTATTATTATTTTTATTTTTATTTTTGCAAGCCAGGAGATCCTGGGAACCACCCTGGTGAGGGCTCCTTACTTCAGAAACTCTGGGATCCTCTGGGAACCCATCCCTGCCCTGAGAGCATGTGGGCTGTGTTATGGAGAAACAAAGTGCCATGATGGCATGGCCTCTCAGTGACAGAGTGAGGACCGTGATCCCAGCCCAGAATCCAAAGCACTCACCCAGGAACCTGTGTTTATTTGTTTTTTGTGGCTTCACTCCCCTGTAGGTGGCTGATCACCCTCCATCTTTCTCATTGGTACATCTGGCCTCAAGGTCTGCTGCCTTCCATTTTCTGCCCTTTCTCTCTGCATCACAGACCACACATTGCTGGGAGGAAGACCATGGTCTCGCTACCTTTGCACAGCACCAGAGGCACATGCAGAAGTTGCATTCCCAGCATAAGATATGCTACTTGCCAGTGGGCATGGGCTTCAAAACCTTCTCTGGTATATACTTCACACACATTTGATTCTTGGCTTGTCCAGCAACATTTTGTGCAAGCTGAAGTAAGCTCAGTTTCCCCAACCACTGAGAGCACTTCAGGAAGATTATTGGTGTTATCCATGGGGCTACACACTCTCCTATTGGAATTGGGACCAGAGGTATGGTGAAAAGGTGTTCCTGGATCTAAGCAGTGTTACTTAGAGAAGAAATTGCTTTGGTTGCCAGCAATTCCCTCTTCTTAACTTCTTGTCCATGAGCTGAGGGCTTCCTCAAATTTCATAGGGAAAGAAATTGACCTTCGCTACAGCGAAAAAAAAAAAAAAAAAGAAAAAAAAAGGCATTTTTAACAGCAAATGCAGAAAGATCCCATTTTGCAGCCTATTGGCAACAGAATTTTGCACCCTTTCACTCTGAAATGGACCTAGGATTCCTTCCCTCAATTTTTCTTGTCTCAAAATCCAGGTTGGTTTGTTGAAATAAGAAGTAAACATAATGACTTTAATGGGATGAGCTTGCGGGGCTGTTGGCTGACTGAGGCCACCCAGCTAGAGTTCAGCATGAGACAGTCTGCACCTTATAAGGCCAAGAGATGAAGGCATTTAAAACAAAAAAATAAAGGATCCGAACATGTTATTTAAATCACGGTGCAGGCAATTTTTTTTTATTCCTTTTTTTTTCCCTTCTGGTTCATGACAAAACCTGAAATACGCAAGTGAATGTAACGTCTAACATTTGTTAAACCCAGACTGAAGGCCAGCCAGATAGCACTGAAAACAAACTGTGAATATTTTAAATGGAGTGAGATATACATGACAGAGTAAATAAAGGGCACATACCACATAAGAAAAATTGGACAAAGTTCAAATGCTATTCATCTTGGAGAAAGGCTTTTGAGCAGAGCAGTGCAGCTTGGAACACTTGCATGTGCATTATGGTCCATTATGGTCTGCCAGCTTTCAGGGCACGTAGAATTGTATTATTAAAATGAAAAAAAAAAAAAAAAAGAGAGAGAGAGAGAGAGAGGAGAGAGACTGGGAGGGACTGCACCCAGGTATTGCATGCTATTAGGTAATCATGACTCTGAAGAGCTAGGAAAGGAGAATAGGGTTTGTATTAGGCAATAGATGGAAGTGGTCCAACATGTCAAGAGTTCAATGCTACTTCTAGGTCTTAAGTGCTAATAAAATAAGCTCCTAAACTGCTGAAGGCACATGTCCAGCCCCAAATGCTTTCCAGTTCCTTAACAGCTATTATTTTTATTGTCTGATATGGCATTTTTAGTTCTACTTACCAAGCGCAGAGATAGTCCCAAATCTTTCTTGTTTTGTCTTTCTTTGGGTGCTTTTTTAATTGACTCCTCTTTGGAAATTGAAATTATTGAACAGCTATTCCTGTTGTGCATAATGCTACTCTTTCAATATTAAAAGCCTCTCTTACTCTGCTGTGAATTCAGTGGAAATCCCAGCTATGAAAAAAGACAACATACACGGCACATGCAAGATGGAAAAAAATGGGATTTAATTTACCTATAAATCAGGACTTTGTGCATGCAATAGACCAAACTGTATGACCTGAGAGAAGCTGCTTACAATAAAAAAAAGACCCTGCACACAAGTGGAGAAGGATCTGAGAGCAACATTATCCATTTTAGAGATGTTGGGACTGGGCTTTGGAGCTGTCAAATGGAGGTGGTAGCTCCACACCACACCGTCATTCCAAAACAAAACCTCGGTGGAGAGCTTTAAGTTGAAACAACCTGTTTTAGGAAGTTTGCAGTGAATTTTGTTCTTGTGAGAGCTGGCGACATACTGACAGATCAGCAAGTGACTTGACACATCTCTACCCATAGACTCCTGCTCCTGAGCCGTCCTCGCAGCCCCTGCCCCAAAACCTGCCTCGCCAGTCTTCTCCTTCTGCCAAGAACTGACAGCTCTTGGCAGCCCGGCTCAGTGTGGCTGTTGGTTTTAATCACGTTGCTTAATTTCTGTTTTCACTTCATGTTCGTGTGTCTGTTGCCCATGAACTCTGCATTTTAATAGCAGCGCATCAAAAGAGCTGTTTAGATGCACTTTGGAGTCTGAGCAGGGAAGGCTCATTTGTCATCTTCCACAATATCAGACATCTCTTGCCTGTTTGGCCATCTCTACAGGACCTGTTTGCAAGGGTGGAAGGCGACAATATTTCTCCAAAGAATCTTCTCTCAGTCAAATGGCAGGGGTCTTTGTGCTACCTCATGGGAGTCCCTCTCACCCCACACTGCCCTTGGAATAAAAAAGCAGAGCAGCACGCTGTTTAAACATGCATATAAAGCTCTGCTGCACAATAGATTAACTGCCATCAGCTTTCTATTTACTGTGAGGAAAAACAGTAGAGATTTTTAATTGATAATTCGGAAAGACACCCCATTGAATGGTGTTAATAATTACATCTGCCTATTCTGAGCTCTTCATCTACGCAGGGGTAATAGAGCCTTGTCCCTCAGGGACTGGAGCCCAGCTGAGAAGGCGGGACACCAAGCAAAGGAGTTGTAATTTGTATTTTGTCAACAAAAGCTGCTTAATCCTCCAGAAAGGCATCCTTCAGAGAGGCAAGCCTTTGTCCCAGGGTTTTCAGAGTGGAAGGGGGGGAATGGGGAGGGAGGGCGAGAGGGAGAAAAGGGAATTACTGGCCACATGTAATTTATGGTTGAAAAGGTTCATTTATAGCTATCCCACCGTTGTATGCTTAGCCTGAGACCGTACTAGCTTCTCATTCTCTCATCAAGTTTGCCTTTTGTGGCTATACGAATGGTAATGATTTGAGGAGAGGTTGGTCATGGTTGTTAAGAGTCATCTAGCGTGATCAGAACTGAAGTCTCAAATTGATATTCATGTATAAATACATTTCACCAGCATGAAATTTGGGATCCCTGCAATAATCATCCAGGAGCAGGCAGCCATGATTCAAGAATATGCAAATGTGTATTTATTAGCCACGTTTCAGTTTGTTTTCAGTAACTTTCATATGGCACGAAGGATCTTTAACATCTGTTAGAAATTATTAAGTGCATATGAAGAATAAATAAATAAAAAGACCAAAACTGGAGTCTCAGACCTCTGAGTTCTGATGATCCAAACACACAAAAAAATGTTTTACTTTGGGATCAGAAGAAACCAGAAGAAGACTCCTACCTCTTGGTATACACACGTATATGTGTGTTGTATCACCTGTTCACTGATGTGCGTTTAGTCAAGCTGGAGTTAGTAATATGCCTTCCTTTGCAATCAGCTCGCTCTGACTTTGAGCACAAGCCAAAATAATGCCTACAGGATAAATGCCAAAAGAGGAAGATCCTCATTTTTCTTCAGTACAGGAAAGCAAAGAGGTTGGGAGAAAGGAGGTCCATATAGGCATGGGGCAGTAGTGAAGATAGAATTCAGCAGGAGTTGAATGCAAAGCACAGCCTGGGCAGCAAAGGGTTTCTCACTTCCATTTCTCAGGAGGAAAGTGACCTTCTCCAGGAGTTCAGAGCAAGGTCTGCAGAGGTTCTTTCCTTCCATCTTGCCCTTTTTCTCTCTTTCTAAATGAAACTGCACACCCCATCACTTGTCTAGACTATGCCTTTTTTCTACTTTGGAAGACAATTGTCACAGAATGTCTAAGTTACATGAAGTCACCAGCCTAAGTTTAAGGCTAGATGATGATTTAATTTGAGAGCTTCCATTCTCACTTTAAAGGGAGAACAAAAGTATCAAGGGCATTTCTGGGATAGAAAGAAAATGTACTTTACAAAGCCAATCAGTAAGTATTTCTGTGACTGCCTGATTATTCATATGACATTGTTTCAGTGCACACATTCAACAAGCAACTCATGAGCCAGGCAGTTATTCTCCTCCCTGCAGTGCATACCATGGATGATGTTTTTCATTTGAAGGCATTGTCTGGGAGAGCAATGGGAAAAAGCAAGTGTTACGCCACTCTCATTGCACCACCGTTGTTGAGCCCCTTACCCTTAAAAACTCAATGAGGTTGTGCCCAGCCTACAAATCTATAACATTGATGTCCTCATAGCTAACCAATCTATAAGCATGTTAGAGTGCTTTTTCATTTGCCTTTTTAACAAATAGAGAGTTGAAGGCCATCTCTGCATCTCCATACTCTTGTCAAGTTTTTCTCAAGTCTCAGTGCAGACCTGAGCTTCATAAACGCAGAGACAAATAATAGTCTGTGCATATGGACAGTGCACAAATCATTTCTGGATTGAGTCCACTGAAGGCAAACACCAAAGTAAAATCATTATCCAAGTAATGAATGTATCCCTTCTGCATTATGCTGGCTAATACTGGCAGTGAGTGTCTCTTTGGAGCAATCAGTTGTCATGCACCTGTAACCATGTTTTAACTCAGCAGCTTCCTTGTCCAAGCCTTTCTAACCACCTTTGAACTTGCATCTGAACCATGAGGGCCAGCTTATTACCTGGTTACTAACCTTGGGACTGAGTAACGCCTCCTGAGTTAACAACTGAATCAGGGGAAAAAGGAGAATTGCAGGGGAAAATAAGGAGAAAAAAAAAAAAAAAGAGAGAGAGAGAGAATTGCAGACGGAAAGGAGAGCAAGGTGCAGCACGTGTTGAGCAGGGTGGATGCCTGGGACGCTTTTGGGTGGCTGAAGTGCATATGGCATTGGATTACGGTAGAGTATCGACTGATATTGATGTGTGCTTGCGTTGATATGCTACAGCCACAGTACCAGGGGTTACGTGTCTGAGTAGAGGCGTCACTCTTTGTTTAGTCCCTTCGGTTGTTTGGTAACTATTTGCTTTACTTTTCCTTGCCTTTATTATTAGTGAAGGGGGACCAGTACGTTGTTAATTGATTAAAAAAAAAAGAGAGAGAGAGAGAGAGAGAGAGAGAGAGAGTTGGAAATGTACCTGAGAAACCAGAAAAACAGGATAGGAACAATATCTTGAGGAAACCATCCTGCTCTTACAAAGCCACCAGTGACCCAATAGAGGTGCTGCTGAAACTGGGACCTAGACCTCCCCCCCCCCCAGACACTTGGCTTTTTATCGCTGTGTATTTTCCTGGTTTATAAGCAAAACCAGAAAGCTTCTTCTCTCTTATCTTTCGTGGGATGATGACCGAACATCAGATCCCTTAAAAACCAATTAGCCAAAAGCCTTTCACTCTGGCAGGAGCAGGATCAGCTTGACCAAAACATTGTGCTCTGCGCCTGCGTTTGTGAGGGGATGACTCCAAATAACACTTGGGTTCTAGTCACAAAACAAAAACAGCTAATGTTTCTGCTGAGCCAAGACTGTTTAAGGATTTCATATGCAGCAGACCAGCTTCAGACAGAGGGACTGTGCCAAACTGGTGAATTCCCTTAAACACTTTAGTTTGTCTAAATCAGAAGAGGAAAAAAAGCCACTTTCAGCAAGGGACTTAAATAGCTGTGCTAATTTACCCCATGTTCCTTAGGCAGTGTGCCGAAGGGAAGTCTTTTCCCATGTTTTTAATTTTGGTCATGGGGAAGGTAGGAGGAAAAAGCCGAAATTCAGTTCATCCTTTCATAACTTACTAAACACTGCTCATTGCTAGCAGCTGGAATGGTCCCTTTCTGGGCTTACAGGATCTGATCCCATCTACCTTTCCTGAAATTCCCCACCTTTCAGGGAAGAAAGCTTGTATTGTCCTGAAGAAATCAGGCTTAGGGTTATTCCCAGTTCTCCTATCTGCTTCCTGTATTAACCAGGAAAACCATTTCACTGCCACTACACATTTCATTATCAGTCCTTATCTTGCTGGCTGAAATTTTCTCACTGCTTATTTCTGCTCCCTGAGAAATGATTTTCCCCAGAAGTCGCCTTTTCCCAACAAATTGCCAGCACTGTGACAATTTTCCATCTTTCCTCCTCCCACCCTGCCTCGTTATGAGACATTTGCGCTGACAGATGAAGGTGGGACCAGCAGGCATCTTCCTGCATTCAGTTCCCACCCCTCAGGACGTGCCATCCCTGCCCAAGCACTGTTCAGGATAAGCCCAGCCTTCCCTCCCTTGGCTCCTGCTGGAAGCCGGTTTCAGAGCCGTGCTGCTCAGGTGGCTGGAAAACATCTTCTAATTTCCTGAACGTGTTCATTAGTGACCAGTTTATACCCATTTGTTCTTGTGCCAGCCCTGCCTTTTGCTCTTTTCCCTCCTTCGTATTTACTTCCCTGATGTATTTATAGACAGCAATCACGCTCCCCTCATTTTGCTGGGCTTAACAAGCCAATCTCTTTTAGTCCCTTCTCATAAAACTGGCTTTCCAGGCCCTGATTATTGTTGCTTTTCTCTGCACCTGTTCTTGTTTGAATTCATCTCTTCTGATAAAGTCAAAACAGTTTAAAATCACCGAAACATCCTCCCGACTGAAGCACTGGGCTTGATTAGTTTTCAGCCAGAAACATTACAAGAGGCTTTGATATTATATTATAAGAGCTATAAACAAAGGCAGCCATTTTTTTTTTTCATATTCAGATATAATCTAATTAGTACTTGAAGGACCAAAATGCTTAATAAAGTGGCTATTCTGGCTACCCAGGAGACGTGTGGCTGTGATTGGCACGAAGCAGATGCTGGCTCTGCCTACGACATTGCTCCATTCACTGCTGGGGGAGAATCTATTTATTTAACTCTACCAGTTAACCTTTATTTTTTAAGGTTTGCTGTATCATTCATCAAACCGGGAGGATTGCTTTTCACAGGTGCAAATGAGTCATCACGTGTTTTCCAGCTTGGAAAGCATTCAAAAAACTAGGGGCTAGGACTGAAAAAAATAAAATAAAATAAAGGAGAGAGAGGGAAGAAACTACAGTCTCGTGGCCCTCACCGGGATGTGGCTGTCCCGCGAGATGCGGGGATGGTTTTCCTTCCACCGCAGGTTTTGTGCTGGTTTCTGAGATCCTTGTCAGCAAACGTCAGAGGCTCTAAAGCTGAGCCGGACCCGCAATGAAACAGTTATCCCAGCCTTAAAGGCAGGATTAGCTCCCCGAAGTGGAGCAGAGAGCCCCTCTGCACTTTTTAACACCTCATGAAGAGATCTGGCTGCCAACAAAAGGAAAATCCTAATGTGTAAAAAATGCATAATAATAAGGACTTTGGCTGAGTGGAATTCCATCACGGATCAGATGAAATTGCCTTGTGCAAGTCGCTGAGGGCTTCATGCTATGCTAAATGACCTTTGTACCATGTAAAATGGGCACTGCTGCAGGATGCGGGAGAACCAGGGGCTGGGCTGCTCTTTTCTTTTCCCCCCCTATGGAGTTCAAGCTTGTCAAGAATACAACAAAAACGACGGGGAGAAAGAGAGGGGAAGAAACGTCCCATTGAATTTTTCATGAATGATTTTTGTCAGAGGAGAAGGAACATCTGTGTTTATGAAGGGTCCGGTGGGGGAGTGATACAGAGAAGGCAGGATGTGACCGACCGGTCCTGGGTGCCCAAGAGCCATGTGCAATGCCTCACATGAGTCGTAAAGAGCAACGTGTGCTGCAGTTTTAAAGGCTGCAGCTGAAAAGCACCCTGCCCTTGCCTGCCCAGTGCTCCCTGCTGTGCACTTGTAGAGGGGTAGATGATGCCCAGAGGGTTTGAGGCCAAAGTTTCGGAGGTCTGGGCAAGGTGCTGACGCTCAACACTCTAAAAATCAAGCCCTTGCTGCCTCAAAATGATGAAAAAATCCACAAGCATCCCACTCACTGGGAATGCTTGTTGGGTTTTTATGACCAGACAGGACCATGCTGGGATTTCCTGACCTTCCTCGGAGGCACCTGAGGCTGGAAAGGGGAGGCAGGGAAGGATGTGTGGTCTGGTCCTCCTGGAGGTGTTAAATGACGATGGTCTGGGATCACCCACCTGGGGCTGCACTTGGCACCAGATTAGAGACCAGAAATGAGTGTCCCCTGATTCAGACGGGCAGGAGCCATGGGGCTCTTTCCTTTTATCCACAGTAAGGGCTGCAACCATTCTCATAAAGTCGAGGGGGAATTTTACTGAATGAATTTCCTCTTATTGCATGGCTGAGGATGCCTGGGAGTTCTCCTGCAATTTATAGCAAGGCTTTAGGTCTTTTACTGAACGCTTGTTATGGGGAGCGGGGGAGATACCCCATGGTATGCAGGCATAGCTACTGAAGACTGAAGACTCACTGCCAGCCCCACCTCTATCCCATTTACCCCACTAATCACCGGGACCAATGTGCTAGGAGCTGCACAAGCACACTGCAAAGGCTGACGCCTGCCAAACCAGCGTGCTGCTAACAAATAAATAGTCCAGGATGATCCCTTAATAACAGAGAAAATAAATTGATGCCCAAAAGAGATGAGAGGAATCCAAAGATATTTCAACAATCGTGTTATGCATGTCTACTGAAGCGGGGTATGGATGTCTGCTGTCATTCGCCCAGTGGCTTTTTATTTGATCTGGCTATGCATCATGTTTCAATTTTCTGAAGAACTCACCATTCAAACCGTGGTCAGATTTCAAAATAAATGTTTTTCACCAGAGCTCCCCAGGTCAGCAGCCACTGAAAGTTTGCCCAAAAGGCTGATGAAGGGCTCTGTAAGAAGAAGCAGGACCGCTGCAGGCACAGAGCACCCAAAAATCAGCCCTTGATTTGCTGTCAAGACTTATTTCTGATGCTGCCTGCTGCTCCCAAATAATCCCACACTGCCCCACACCTACACACCCACATCTCCCGAAGGGTGAACAAGCCTGAACAGGCAGAGAGGAGTATCAGCTCAATGGCATCAGATACCTGAACTGCTTCAGCCTCCTGACTGCTCTCCATGCCTCCCTGCAGATCTTTAGGCAAAGATGCCCCCGAGTAGAAATAAAAAAAACTCACGGCACAAGCGGTGCTCCCGAAGGTCAACTGGCACAAGAAAAAGCCAGCCAGAGAGGAGACACAGAGAGAGGAGACTCCTGACTTCTCTTTCTGTGCACTCCACTGGCCTTCTGCATGACTCGAAGCTGTTTATTCACTCTGCCTCCAAATCTCTTTTCACCTTTCTGTGGAATTCATGCCGATCTGCCAGGAATTTTTCATGAGTTAATTTGGTTTGGGATGCTTGGAAGAGCTGCTACTGAAATGTGAAGGGGATTTTTTAAATATATATATATTATTATTTTTTAATTATTATTAAACATTGGTCCTCCCCCTGCCTCTCTCTCCCCATGCTGCCTGTGGCCAGAAGTTAGCTCTGCTCCTTACAGAGTGAGTGATTCCACAAATCTCCCTTGAACTTTCCTCCTGAACGGCTGGTATCAGATTCTGTTGGAGATCTGATCCATCTGGAGATAACAGGAATAATTTATCCTTTACAGCAGTTCATGCTCTTGCCCAGACATTCCCAGTGCTGAAGCAGGGAGGAATCTCCCTCTTGGAGGACAAGAAAGAAAAATTGCCCCAGTGCCTCTTTTCCTGGTGGTGTCAGAAACATTTGACCCCGGTGACATCTGATGTCCCTTCCCTAGCTGAGATGGCTGCTGAACAAACACAGGGAGCCCATGGACTGTCCTCACAACTCTTCCTTCCACACTGGCATCCCTTTTGGGGTGATTTTGCTGTTGATGCACAGCTGAATATCTGGGCAAAGCCTAAGGGGGGTGGAGGTCCCCTCTACCCCACCAGTGCTGTTCATGTTTGCACATCCATCAAATTCAACGAGGTAGCACCAGGGCGGCTGGGCGAGTCCCTCCACCTCTCTAATCCTGAAAAGAGATTCTGGTACCTCCTGGTGCGTCCCAGAGGACTGTTCCCCAGGTCCATAGCTGGACCTTTATGCATTTTTTTTGTTGCAGTGTGCCCCAGGGAGCAGAGCCAGCGGTGCTCTTCCAGCCCTCGCAGCCCCGTGGACACGGCACGTTCACCCGCACGGCACCTTCCCCCCATACCAAGCAGTTCCCCACACAGCAACCCCTTTCTTCTTCAGTTCAAAGTGCCCTGGCACTTCATCTGGAAAATCCTTTAAATCTACATTACCTCTGCCTTATTTAATCTTTTCGGGAGCGCTGACATCCAGTGCATGAAAAAGAGATTTTGGGCTGAAAGGAAAGCTGCCCCCGATCACTTCTTGGGGCTAAGTTACAAACTGAATTGGAAACTGAAAGGTGAAAAGAATATGTTACCTTTTAAGTGTCACATTTTCCTCTAAAAAAAAAAAAAAAAAAAAAAAAAAAAAAAAGATGCCTTTTAACTCAGCTGTTGCAGAAGGAGAAGAAATAGCATCAAGCCATGGCCTTAGATTTTGCACTGTGCTTTGAATGTTCCTAAACAGGTGCCTTTGGGTCTGATTTTTTTTGTTTGTTTTCTTCCAGAAAAAGGAGTTACCAGGAACATACTCTGATTCAGAATTTGGAAATCCCTCAAACTGGGGTTAGCTTTACGTCTCTGTGCTGAGGCACTGACATACAAGTGCCCATTGCTTATGGCACTTCGTAGCACAAGGCAGATTCATCCTCAGCATCAACAGCATAGGAAGGGCCCTGGGCACGCTGCAAATTTCAGAAGGAAAAACAGAAGGGAATCTTCAGGCAGCACCGATGTAGCTGAACATTATAAATCTCTATTTGTTATAGCAGAGGAGTGCAAACCACAGCACTGCTTGGGGCTCACTTAGTTTTAACATGAGGTGTCACAGACTTTGTGTGTCCCATTTGAAGGATGTGCAGGGATTTCTTGCACAAACTGATGGAAAAAGGGTTTGTAGGTGCCAGTGACAGGAGGTGAGCACAGGGACAGAGACAGGATGGGGAGATGCAGAGACTTACTGTGCAATTCCAAAGAAGATGGAGAGAGAAAAAAGACTTGCTGGAAACAACATTCCATGTCTGTTTCTTTCTTTATTTCACAAATACCATCATCTGCAATCTCTTTTCTGCCCCTTCAGCTGCACCAGGATTGCCTGGCTGGACTTGAGGTCACCAGCCCCTGGGGAACCTCCTGTATGGTGACTGCTCACTGGGCTCCTCGCATGGAGCTCCCTGTCCTCCCTTTTCTGAATTTAGGTTCTGGCAAACTTCTCTGTCTGCCCCCTTTTCCTCTTTTCACTAAGGACGTTCACCTTGGTTTTGGCAGAACCTCACTTTAGTAGAAGTTTTGCCCAATTAAGAAAAAGAAAGCCATGATTTCCCTGCAGAAAAGATAATCACAGTTGTTTGTGAGTGAACAGAATGTAGGACCCTGATAAGAGCAGTGTAACAGAATAAAAATACTATTTATATATCAGACAGGCTGACAAATGCTGATTAAAATGTCTCCTTTCACAATCAAATGACAAATATAATATAAAGGCACATTTTCTTATCTGTTAAGGAACTTTCATAGCAGCCTAGGCCAGAAACCCTGTGATATTGCACAGTATCCAGTAGCGGGAGAGCTCTTTACAGAAACAGGCACAAGCTACAGGCTATCTTGGTTCAGTGTTTTCCTCTGACAGTGACTTAAGAGGTCCTATCATGGATGGCTCTATTCTGTTATTTATGCTTTGGCATCTAGTACCGTTGGGCATGGCCTTCAGTGTCCTTAGTTCAGTGTCCTTACAGGGGAGCCCTGTCCTGGCACACCAGTTACAGGTTTGTTGGTCTTCCCCGGGAGGCTGGCGAGCTCCTGTGCATGCCCCTTCTGCACAGTGAGCCCACTGACGAGCAAAACCAAATACAAACAACCAGGACCAAATGGCTTTGTATTTACACAACAAAGCTGATGGGCGTGTGGCATAGGGGCAAGGCAAGCCCCAGGTCAGGCTGCTGAAGACTTCCCCATGGGTATCAGGTGGAAGCCTCCCATCCCACAGCTCCGTGATGCTTCATCTTGTTCCTGTACCCTCTGCCAAGCCAGAGGGGTTGGGAAGCCCTGGTTCAGACAGCTCTGACTCACCAGTCCTCCCAGCCTCCTCCTGGAGCAGGAGTGGAGAGCAAGCCCACACCAGCCCCAAAACGGCAGCTGCATGAGTGTGGGGAGCTGGAACCACTGCTGCTCATCATCCTTTCCATCCCACCCCTTGCACACAGAGGACAAGCACAGGGGGTCCTACTCACACCTATCCCGGACCTACAGCATCCAGGGGTACAGTACAGGTGGCAGGAGACCAAGACCAAGAGGACAACAGCACAAAAAGATGCTGACAAAGCAGGGAGCTCAGCCTGCATCCCTGGCAATGAATCCCAGTTCACCCCCCTGGGAAGAAGACCCCCCATAAGGGAAAGCGCTCTCACTGAGCACCCATTTTGCCAGTGCTTATGCACGCCCAGATCTGCCACTGCTCCTCACCACCATCAGTGTCTGCCTCTCCCAGGGCACCCAAATGTGCAGCTCGTACCTGGGGCTGCCTGAGGCGGGACGGGCTTGGCTCCCACACCGGGCAGACAGGTGAGCGCTGCTGGTACCGCAGCTCCTCCGGGGGAAGGACTGCCTGATTTATCTCCAGCCAAATCCTCCCTGATGTAAATTGTAGGAGCTCTCTTGGCAGGGAGCCCCATCCCCTTATATAAGCTGAAATATTGCCCTGTGAGATTTGGCCACGACTGACAGATTGCTGAGCTGTTCTGTCTTCGGCAAGGGCCCCAGGAGAGGAGGGAACGGTTGTGTTTGGACCACTTTTGTCTGCAAGGTAAATATTATTGAGCATTCTGGATGGAGATGCCTCCGCTCGGCTGTGCTAAGACAGTAGGAATTCAGTTTGACCCTGTAAATGACTTTCACAGTTAAATGTTTTGTCTGGGTGGGATTTTCTGGGGGAGAGAGGAGTTTATGTGCTCGTGCACACACACACATTTTTTTCTTTTTTTTTTTTTTAAAGAAAAAATGAAAATGTCACAGCACTGTGTATGTGGAAAATAGCTTTTCAGATGATGTAATCCCATACCCCTTCTGCCCTTCCTTCCACACACACCACCCAGCACCCCAGTCCCCACCAGAGCCAGCAGACTGGCTGGGGTTTGAAGTGTTCCTTACACGGCGGCAGGTCTCAGAAGAGAGCAAAACTGGTGCTTTTCTGTTTGAGTTTTGGTCTGTTCCCAGGCAGTGCACTGTGGCTGCTGATGCTCCCCAGTCCACTGCTGGCTGCTGGCACCAGGGGACTGGTGCAGATGCTCATGGGGGACATGCAGCAGCTCCATCTGACCTCAGAGACCTGCTGGACTTGTGCTTTGCTTGCCCCCGATGGTCCTGCCCCCACATCCACCCAGACAGGTGCCAGCCAAGTTGCTTCAGCAGCATTTTGGCAGGTGAGCAGAGGGGCTAAGAAGTGGAAGTGGGCTATCTCCAGGGTACCTACCCTGGATTATGGCTCCTTTTCTATTTTATGGCACAGCTGGTCAGAAAGGTCAGTGCCAAAACTGATGGCAAAGCGCTTTTCAAGCTGGGGCTCAAAGCTGTGCTTATGAAGAAGGAGCAGAAGAGCCAGGTCTGCTCTTCTGGACCTGGTGATTATTCAAAGCGCCGTGCAGCAGCCACAGAGGATGATGATTATCCCAGCTCTCTGAGGAGGACATTTCCCTTTCCATCCTTGACCTCCTGATCCCTTTCAGGAAGACCTGTTGCAGCACGTCCTTCCCAACCCTTCCTAAAACCTCCGTGCTTCGAGCCTGGCTCAGCCCTGCTGTTTCTTCAGCACCAGGAGAACAGCTGGGATGTGCTTTTCGCTGCCTGCAAGGGCAGCGAGGAAGCAAATCGCTGCCTGTGCTCTCACTGCCTTTCTCAAGGACTCCTCCACTCATTGCAGACCCCGTTTTCACCAGGCAGCAGAGAAGATCCTCACCTGAACCGCATCCATCCCCCTCCCCTCCAAGGAGCAAACTAGGGATTTGAAGCCTGAGATGCTGAAGGGGGTAAACCCCAACTTTACAGTAAAGCAGTCCCCCGGCCACTACTGTCGTGTTTCTCAAGGGCTGGGGTCCATTGTTAGAGAACAATGCAGCATTTTTATAAAAGAGGAGAGCACAGTCAATAAGTTCACTAACTGAGAAAAACACAGCCTTTTAATATCTCTCTTTGTGACTCATAGTGTGAGAGCCAGCTGTTACTACTGGAGTGAAATTCCTTGCTGATTAGTCTTTTAAAGGGCTCCCCAGATAATTAAATAATGATTTCTCTCCCCATTCATTCCAAGTGACAGGAGAGCCTGGCAAACCCACTAAGCATGGAAGGGCAGCATGTTTTTCCCAAGCCTTATAGGAGCTTAGCTATTCTGTGGCTAATCCGGTGCTTAAGCCCAGCCGCGGGTCCCCACACCAAGCAGGAGGCTGTCCTGCCTTCCCGCTGCTCCAGGGGTGCCTTGGGTTTTGCTGCTGAGACTCTGAAAAAAGGCCAGGGCCCTGTTTTCACGTGCGAAAATATTACAGGAGGGATGGCCTGACCTGGGCAGGCAAATAAAGGTATTTTTTTTGCCTAAGCCTATGAAGGAACCAAGCCTCTCCTGGCGTTTGCATGAGCTCAGCAATGTTGAGGATGAATCCATCTCTCTTTGTCCTTCCCAGAGTGTGTTCAGGGTCACTACTGGAACAAACCAGCGACAGAAATGGAGACAATCTAGGGTATTTCTGGGATAACCTGAACACATCTAATGTTACGGCACCATTCACAGTGTATTTGCTCAGGCAAGCGTTTGAACTATACGGCCACATGGCCAGCCTCCTGTGCCTTGCCATTGGCCTAGTGGAGTTGGTCTGGATCTCCACCAAAGCATAAAAGCTGAAGGAGAACCCCCCTGTTCAACAGGTATAACACTGGGGTATAGCTGATCCACGCAGCATTTGGATCAGGCATGCTTCTAACTGAGTAACTGCAGCCTCACTTTGTTTCAACTCGCCTCATTTTTAGAGTCTTCTTATCTCACGCATTACTAAATCAGCAGGAAATTTTCAGGGCTCGATACCTCTGCAGAAATTAAGGTCAGAAATTTGTTATTTTCACCAACAACAGAAAATGACTTTTCCTTAACACATATTTTACCAAAGAACAAGAGTGGCTTGTAGCTTCAGCTCTGCTGAAACATTTTTTTTCCAGTGAACAGATGCTTTTATTTAATTGAAAACCAATCAGAAATATCAGCTGAGACAGAAAAACATTGACCAGCCATATAAATATGTGGAAATGAACTTGTGAGGTTTGCCCACGCCTAATTGAGAATCTGTTCCCATGGTTAATTGAGTGTCTGTTTAGGGGCAAGATAAGGGTGGGATAGATAAAAAGGAGGAAATATTTAAGAAGCAAGTCCTCTATCAGTAGCATACTGTAATGAGAGTCTAGAAAAAAAAAAAAAAAAAAAATTTTTTTTTTTTTTTTTTAACTAAGAGCCATCTGGCCATCTTGGCAAGTACAAAAGCTGCACCATTAGGAAAAGGCTCTTTCTGAAGAAGTTGTTCCAACTGAAATACAACCCACAAGGCGAATGTAGGCATTTGGAAATGTTATATCTATATCAGCACTGCTATAACCATTGAATTGACAGGTAAACTGAGGTAAAAAGTGGTTTAGCTAACACTACTATACGACAAAATATGTCAGTGGTAAAGGCACAAACCCATCCCATCTCTTTGCTCTGATGGTGAAGGAAGCATCACCCAGCTATAAGACAACGAGGAGATGGGAAGAGCTCTCTGACAGCAGATTTTGTATGAACTCTTCCCAAACCTGCAGCCTTGGAAGCAGTGGGCATAGCAAACTTCCATGAAAGCCTGGCTGGGGGGGGATTCTCCTACAGAAAACTTGCATTTAAATAGCATTGAGCACTTAGCTTGACAAAAGGCAGGAAATTCAAAGCAAAGGGTGACACTCTATCTTTAACTTACATTTTTATGCCTTTTATTCCTTTCTTCCCCACAGTGCAAATCAAGGACAGGGGGTCAAATTGATCCCTTCGGGAACTCCCTGCATTCAGTAGTGCTCCACTAGAAATGTTTGGTGGCCCAAATCATCAGAATGAAAACCTTTTTTTTTCTTTTTCTTTTTTTTTTCTTTTTTTTGAGGGGGGATAGGAAGCTTAGAGACGATTTTCAGATTCACAGAGCAGAAGGCCTCTATAGCCACCAGAGACCCAGCAGAGTGGGTCCCAGTCCCCTACCCCTGGAGAAAAGGTTAACACCAGACAGAGATGCTAGGAGACAGGATGCTTTGTAAACCGATAGTGTTCCCTTTGATCTGAGAAGAGTGAGGGAAGGCAGAACCTTTTTCAGATAACCCGTGGAAAGAAAGCAGTTTGAGCATGAAGGCTGAGCTTCAGCAGAGGCTGGAAGAAAGAGGAATCTCTTTTGAAAAGATAAATGCTCCAAAACCCCAAAGCTGAGCTCCCCAGGCAGGAGATATCTTCTCTATCCACATTTTTAATTCAACCAGATATATACTTTTACATCTGTTGAAATAATTTTAAAAGCTGAAAGAAAAAAAAACACACACACACACAACACAGCAGAACAAGGTGAATTTGGGGGATTGCAGAGCTCTGCCTAGAGACTCAAGCATCAGGAAGTAGTTCAAACTTAAGGTCAAAGTGCTATCACGCCTAATTCCTTTTTATTAGCTGTGTCCTTAGGAAAAAAAAAAAAAAAAAAAAAAAAAAAACTCTTAAACATCACTCTCAGCCCAGCCTATCAGACAATGTCATTTGCCTCAAGACAGGTCCCTATTGATCTGCCTGTGCATTTCTAAGGACTCAGTGCAGGGACACGACGGAGGACACCTCACTGGAGCAGTTTAGGATGCTCTTATCCTCACTGCCCTTGACTCCCATGAGCCAAAGGACACCTGTTAGTCTGCTCCTGTGCAAGGGCAGCCACTGCCCACCTTTTCTGATGGCTTAGGAGGAGATGGTGTTGGTGTCCTGAAGCAAGTGAATCTTGCTGGCAAGTGGGCAGACACATACCAGGTTGGCATGAGCCTTGTCTGTGCCCACATAGGGCTGAAATGGGATAAGATGCTTTTTCGTATAGCCTTACGTACTCAAGAGTCTCCTGCTTCAGAAAGCCATACCAGGAATCAGAGGGAGGTGCTGTGGTGTGGAAGCGGGGCAAAAGCAGGTATAATAAGGGTAAATATTTCTAGGGCAGTAGGGGAAAAATTAATGATTTTGAGAGAGAAGTTGGAGTTGCAATGCCTCTCTATTCCTCCCACTGGTGAGGAAAAACTGAAATAACTGCAGACTGTCATGGCCTGCAATCAGCCAGGACACTGGAAAACACATCAGAAACACCCCCTGTGCTGTGAAATGTACTCTGTGGTGAAGTTGGCCCAGGCTCAGCCCCTGGACCAGACTCCTGTGACAGGTACATGGGACAACCTCATTGCTTTAAGCAGTAGTGCCATGAGGGGATGCATAAGGCCTCCCTGTAGTGCAGTTCTCGTGCAGTGAGAAGTGGATTTTTCCAGCAGTAAGTAGCTCACTAGACAGGGATGGATTCAGCTGTAGCAGCTTTGCAGCTATGAGCGTGATGCACATCGATGCCGTCCAACAGCTCAGCCCTCCCAGCACAGGCTGGACTCCCACATGAAAGAGCAGCTATCAGCTAACTGAGGGGGCTTTCACACCAGCAGCAGAAACCCTCCAAAGCGATTGCCTTGCTTTCTCGAAGGGAGCCTCTGGGTGAATAATTACCCTAAGGTTGCATCTTGGCCTTCCTAGCCTTGACGGTCCCTTTTTAACCACACCGGGAGGGGAGCGGCAGGACCACAATGATGCTGTTCATGTTCGCAGGCAGAGCTGCGTGGCCAGATAACTCCCCTTCTGTTCGCCCACCAAGCACAGCCCTGGCATTGTGGCTGACACTAAAAGGCTGATTTCTGGTGCCTTCAGCTGCTTCTCACAGCCAGTCCCCAGCAATCTCGGCTGGTAGCGTATTGATAAAGCAATGAAACCCCAGCCGTGAGAGAAAGGTCTTCAGCCAGGCGATTTGGGGTGGGAGTTGGGGGTTTTGCCTTTTTTTTTAACTACCAGGGAAAAATGATAATTGAATCTCTTTGCCACTCTTAATTAGCAAGGGGAAACAGCAGTGCAAGAAGTAATTAGCGGAGGCAACTTTCTTTTAATAGGAGACCACAGTCGACTACCCCAGGCGACCCAAGCACATCAGATCGTGCAGGGACATTCAAAAGTCAGCCACAAAAGCAGAGGGACTCCTCCGCATCCAAATGTTACTGCCCTCCTTATATTGCACTATAAAACCGAGGTGTCAAAAAGGCTAGAGATTTTACACTTCGTGTCAGCGTTTTATAGTCATTAGACTAATTATGTCTGTGTTTTTACCACCTTTATTCTACTAATTGGCCTAAAAGCCAAACAGGGACATCATTACTTTACACAAACAAGCAATTATTGGGCTATAAACACACCCTGGTTTGTGTTCGGGGGTGAGGAGGGAGTGCTCCTAATGCTCCCTCTGTGGTGCCTGCCACAATACCAGGCATTACAGATGCACTTGACTTCAGCGCTGTTGACAAAGAGGCCTCAAAGCCGCTGATACACGAGAGAAACTGGATATTTGTTACCTCCCTACAAACAGATTAAGGAAAATGGCAGGGCTCCAGGTTCAGCCCATGCGTTGCTCTTTCAGTGCCAGGGTAGCTTGGCTTCGTTTTGGGTTGGGCTTCGTCGTGTATTTGCTTTCCTAGAAAGGGACAGCTCGGCGAGCGGAGCCAGAATAATTTGTTTATGAGACACCCATGAGAAACGTTTTATTTCCAAGAAATTTGGTCTCCTTGCAGGCTACTGGGTGAAACATTAGCTATGAGTTTCCAAGACTTGTCATTGCCTAGAGCCCTGTGAAATACATCTGCTTTGTCCTAAAGGGCAGCGCCTTCCCAGGTTATACTCCCTGGCAATTCCTCACCGTCTATTTCTCTCCTAGCTGGGCTGCTTCAGCAACTGCTTCCAAAAACCAGCGACTGCACCTCATGCCTCCTTGCTGTATTGCTAGCTACAGTATTTTGTTCTATGGCTTGACACATCTTAGGCATTTAATCACTGTCTCTGTTTGGAATTAGACTTGGTGGAGAAGAAAAGTTGGCAGAAGGAAAATTAGCCAGCATTAGGAGAGCCGGGGAGTGTGTCACCTTCACCTGGCAGAGACCTGGGCTCTTTGGCACCCACAGCAAAGCTTTTTGGTACTGTAACTCCTCCTGGAAACCACATCACACCTACATTGTCAGCAGCTGTGAGTGCAAGGGATGGTTTGGAGAGGCATGAAAAAATAAAAAATAAATGTGAAGTCCCACGCTGATATTACCGTACTGGCAATATCAATAGCATCATGGTCTAATCATTTTATTTTGCCTCCATAAAGACACCTTAATATGTCCTCATCAGATGAAGTCATAGACTTGGATTTATCTTTGGTGATGCATAAAGCCCAAATATTGACTGTTCCTTGACTTAAAGAGGCCATAGAGATTATCTGTAAGCACTGGGCTGTCAGGGAAAAACTAGGGAATTGGAAGGGGGAGGATTATTTCAGGCGAAACAGGGAATGACATTGCACCTCCCAAATTCTCTTCCCAGTTTCCTCTCAAAATTCCCCTCCAGCTTCCCCTGAGTGTGATAGTTCTTAAATCTGATATTAAACTGAAACACAGCTTTGTTATGAACCGTTAAATAATAAATGTGCTTCATATGAGGGAGCTCTGATTTTTAATGTCAGTTGAAACTCTCCGTGTAATTAATCTGAGTTGTGATGCTGAAAACGTCTGTGTTTAGCCTAAATAAAGTGCTGGAGACTGAGACCTCTCCAGGCTGCTGAAGGGCTTTGAAATCCTGTCTCCTCGCTGTTTTTTTATGCCCTTTCCCTGAAAGGCTTCATCGGGGACTCTCACTTCGAAACTGATGACACATTAGAGTTAAATTACACATGAAGGAGAAGTCAAATGATCAGTATTTCCCAAATGCTTTCTGCAGAACGACGCTGGCTGCTGTATTTACTGAGCACGTCAGATCTCTGACTCTACGGTTCCTTAAACTAGCCAAGTTTTTGTTTGGTTTTGTTTATGCTCCATAAATCTATTTAAACCGAGCTATAATGGTTATTTTTAAGCTATCTCTGAAACGTTTCTAAGTGGCTTCTGCAATATCCAACAGAGCTGGCTGCTCTCCTTTGGAAATATGAAACTGCAGCTTCAGGGAGAGAGGCTATCTGAACAATGTCTCCCCTAAGCAGCCCCGAAGCACCGCATTTCCAACTCTAAAGGGAATTTACATGTGTTTTAGCATCAAAGGTGGATCCGACCCTATCATCTAGGGACTGTCATGTTATCTAAGCTCCCGCGTATCAGGAGGACGATAACATTGTGTGGTTCACAGCTGCTCCGGGAACTACATATTTTCTGAATTAGCCCAGGCTTGGATTTATATAAGCTGCCCATGATAACATCTGCCCAGGACCCTCCTTTGAAAATGTGCAGAGATCCTGCCCAGCTCCACGCTGGAGCCTGCAGAATGAAAATCAAGTCAAAACTGGAAAAGAAAATAAAAGAAAAAAAAATCAAATAAAAAAAGTGGCAGAACTCATCTCTTTCCTCAGCCTTGGTTTTGCGATGCCCATCTCAAGCAACACGTAAAAACGTTTCGCGGTGAAGGTAGAACAATGAAGATGTCAAGCTTCTCGGGAGCAAGCTGCTGTGTCTTGTCATGCTTGGACATGAACGGGGAAAAAAATGTCTTTATTACCCAGAATGGTAACCTTGAAGTGCACCGGCTGCTTGATCCTATAACTTTCCCATTAGAAGAGGGCGCCCGCAATCTTAATGAGGCACAATAAGTAGATTATGAGACTGCCTTTGTTTTGCTAAACAGCAGCTTTTCTGCACAGAGCATCACAAAGGTGTGCAGGGGCCTGGTGCGTGGGGCCGCTGTGACCGATACGCCGATTTGTTCGGTAGGGCTGGGGAGAAGAATTGAAGAAGACAGCACCAGTGTGCAGCAGAGCCATGGGGGGCGGGTGCCAGAGCTGCCGAAATTAGACTCATCAGTATAGAGGCTCTGCCCATTGTATCTGGGCTATAAAGCTGTCAGAGGAGAGCCCGGGTGAATGTTCCCTCGTTCCTACCCTGGCGCTTCCTCCACTCTCAGCGGAGAGCTAAGCCCCAGGATCTTTTGTTTGCATGAGAAACCACTGGCATCTTACATTTATAAGGACTTTTAAGGCTCTGCTATGAAAAATAACTTTGTCTTGAAAATACAGGGGATTTGGTGGTTGCTGTTGGGTTTCTTTTAACTGCCTGCAAACCAGCTAAGTGAGCTTGTGTTCTTTGAGAAGTCACTTTTGCAGAGACATCAGTGGTTATTTAAGAGGCAAAAGAGAGCACAGCCTTTGACCAGGCTGCAATCTTTCCACCTTGCATATTCATTTCAATGCCTGGATAAGGAGATTGCTCCAGGGGCAAAAAGCGCCCAGATTCCTGCCCCTGTGAAAGGGCTGGGTCTGGTGAAAAGATAAGAGAAAACCGGTGGGAATAGCAAGTGGGCTCATCATTGCCAAAACAGGCTTTGTAGCAACGTTCCTGCAGCCATTCCTGTGCTGGATGGATGGGGAGAAAGGATCAGTAGTGGTTGAACCAGTTTGCAGGCTGAGGTGTAGCATGCAAAATTACATTCCTGTTCTCTGCTTAATTAGGGCTTCCCAACTAAGTTTGAGGATCAAGGTTGTGATGCTGCAGGTCAAATGAGGACCCTGTAGCAAGGTTGTTGATGTGAAAGTTGTAAGGCTGCACAGCCAAGGAGAAAGTTTTGTCAGCCCTCTCAGATGTTTGTTGGCTGCTTGTCATTGCTCCGGTGGAAATGGAGATATATGGAGAAGAGTCTCTCCTATTTTACTTCGGCATCTCAGTGTGAATCTGGCAACAGACAGAGAGAAAATATAAATCTTGGGAAATCAAGTAAAAATAGCTGGGTTTTTGGATGTCTGAGAAGCTCTGGTTTGTGTTACAAACGCACTCCTGGTTCACCTGGTGAAGGTTGCTCAGTCCCAAGGAGGGGTTTCACCTCTTCTCATCCACATGGGGAGGGGCACGCTGTGAATTGCAGTGCACAACACCCCATGGCCTCTGGCAAGTCCATCCCAGACCTCCCGGGTTCCCTGGGCTCTGCTGCCCAATACCAAGTATTGAGAGCCTGGCCACAAGGCTTTGTAAAGGATTTTCTCAAACTAGAATGAAAATTTCATGCATTCAATTCTTTTGATGGAGCTGTAATTATTTGCTGGGGAGTCTCCCTTGGTCTGGATTTCCATCTGGAATTCTGTTTTCCTGTTGATTTAGTAGGTTCTGAGTTTTCTAACCCCCCCAGAACCAATGCAAGTGTTCCCACTGAATGGTGGCAGCAAGAAGGACAGGAGGCTGTTCCATCTGCAGTTTGTCACTGAGCACTCCTTCCTGAGTGTGATTACTACTGTTTTAATACTGGTATTAAACCATCATGGACCGAGACCCCACTATGTGAACTGCTGGATCAGAGCAGATGGGAATTGGAAAGCTAGCTCCTTTCCCAGAAAAGCTGAGTCAAGGCACCAATAACCAAACATGAAGCCAAGTAGCCAAAAGTGTCACCCCCAAGAGCAGACATTGTCTTACCTAGTCATTTCTCACAGCCTAGGAAAGAAGACTTGATTACTTGGTCATATAAAGCAACGCTTGAAGCAGTGGCTGGGATCATCTCAGCCAGATGAAGTAAAGTGCAGCAGAAACTGATTAATGTTACAGGAAAAATGATGCACACAGAGAATGATTTTAGATGGCAAATATCTTGAATATTCTCTGTATTTGATAAAAAGAACTACAAAGCAATCCTTTCATACCTGATCCAAGCAGCTACTAATGAATTTTACCAATAATGAGGCATGTTGCAGGTCTGTCGTCTGGACCTCTCAGTCATACATTTGCTAGCTGTAGCACTGGTTTGGGCCCAAGTTGTAATGAGTGACCGAAAAAGCTCTTTGTCAAAAAATTAACCTCACAGTCTTTTCTTTAAACTGTCCCAATGAAGTTTGGAGGATTTTCCCAGAAGATTTCTTCCTTGGTCTCTGAAATCCCTGGCTGGTTTATTTTTTTCCTCCCCACTGCTTCTCCCTCCTTGCTCTGGGAGCCGCCTCCTTCCAGCACTTGGCCAGGGATGAGGGCTCAGCTCTCAGTCATGGCACAGTCTTTGCCTCTTGGCAAACGCATTGCAGAGCATCACACGACAGGCAACAGTATTTTTAAAACCTCTCTTTCCATGGGATCCAAAAAAAATAAAATATTGCAGCCTGATCTCTGAGAAAGAAAGAAGGAGGACCTCTTCAGTGCTGGGATACCCAAGACCATCATTACGAACAAAGACACCTGTATTACCCCCCTCTCCAGGCTGTACATACTTGGCAAACCACTCTGAGAGCCCACCCTGGACCCCTCAGGAGAGCAGGAGCTGCAGGAAGGTAGCTGGGGATGTGGCAGCACCAGCATCTTCCAGCACAGCAAACGCAGCCTCAGGCTGCCCGCTCGCACCCAGGACTTCTCTACAGAGCATCTAGGGACACGTTTAGATAAAAGATATTGTTGAAAAACAATCTTGCTTTACAAGCTTTTTGTTGTTGTTGTTGTTGGCAATACAAGGGTTGTTGGAAAGGGGACTGTTAGAAAACAAATCAGATTCTGTATTGTTGGCCAAGGGGTAAAACTATTGTCCAAAATCAAGCACAAAACTTGTTAACAAGCATTAATGGCAACAGGAGCAGGCAGAAAATTATGATAACTTGCCCCAAGCACTCTGAATGCAGCCCTTATGAATGAGCCCCTTCGCAGGGATGTTGTTTTATTATTTTCCTGTTACTTTTTTAAGGGCTTTGTCTTATTTTTAGCAGCAATCCTGTTTTTCCCCCCCTTTTTTTTCTCATATTTTCCTGTAAATAATAATTGGCTCCTTTGTGGCAATGGTTCCACGTTGGCAGTGGCGTGTAATGCTTTCTTGGAGGTGGCAAGAAAAAAGGGAGTGATTTGTTTCAATGGGTTATTGTTGAGTGAATGCAAATATCTGCAGCCACTGGAGCAAATAGGAGCAGGGGATTAGGCGCAGGAAGCTGGCTGAGTGGCATAGGCCATCTGTCCCGGTCCTGAGAAAAGAGGAATCTTGTTTGCAGTGTATGTTAATTAGTTAGCTGATTGGCTCAGCTGTCACCTTTGCGGAGTGAAAGCGCATGGACACAATTAAATGAGTGTCCATCTATGTTTATCAAAGCACGTGTTTTTAGGCTGCATTGGTTTTTAGGTGTAATTTTGTCTTCTCAGGGACCGCAAGGATTCCTTGCTATTGTGCCCACAAATGGAGGGGAGGAAAAAAAAAAGGAAGAAAAAAGAAAGAAGAAGAAAGAAAACACCTTAATTAAGACATGATCTGGATTGTTTGCTGAAGCGTCTCTGACCGCATTCTTTAATGCACTTGAAATTACCCATTTGCATCAATAGGCGTTAGCTGAATTTATTTCCATTCAAATGTATTCCCTTGATGTTTCTGCAGAAGGTGGTAGGTTTGGAAATACATGTATGGCAAGTTTGGGCTCCTACAGTGCCCCCATTCAAACACAATGTCAATATCCTACACTTGAAAGGGACCCGTTAGTTAAAGTAAAACACTCCCCGGTTTGGGGTGGGTTTTGTTTTTGTTTTCATTACATTGACATCTCCAAGGCAGCATCCCCAGTAACTTTCCTTGGGAAGAAGTTGTCTGCTTGCAAGCCCCAAGGAGTTATTTCCCATGGTGTCATTTCAATTATTTTTGATTTATTTGTTTACTGTCTTCCAGTCCTTGTCAATGCACAATGGGCCACGTCTCCCCCTCCACCAGCATGCAGGGCCCTGCCCGCGGGGTTTTGGGATGCTGCAGAGTGCTGTCAGAGCCACCAGCACCTCGCGTGCTTTAGGGGCTTATGCAGAGAGGGAAGGCGAGGGGAGAGGGCAGGTCAGGGGCAAGGGATCCTCCCCGGTCAGAGATGCCGGCATTGACCTTCACACAGAGGCATGAAAGAGCTGCTGAGGTGCCCAGTCAAAGGCCTGGAGGAGCAGCCAGGGAGCTGCTCTTCTGAAGCTGCTTTGCAGCAATGGAGGATTTTTCCTTACTTGCCCTTGGAGGAGGAATCTGTCACCAAGCCCACTTGGCTCAGGCAAGTCCCGGGGAGAGGAGCTGCACAACCAGGCTGTGTTCACATCCGTGGCTCCCCAGAGGGCATGCCTGGAAGGGAACATGAGGGGAGAAGACACAAACATCTGTGCTGTCCTTCCCATCCTCTGGTCGGATCTGGCCACTGCTACGTAGGCTATAAAACCAGCCAAGGGCCACATCTCCATCCCCTGGGCAGAAGACCCCCTTGGCATGCTGTGCCCTCCACCTGCATGTGCCCACCTGCAGGGACTCCCCAGAAGCCAACAGACTGAGTCACAAGGAAGAAGAAAATGACAGGAACTTCCTTATTGCAAGAACAAGTGCAAATGCTTTCAAAGGTCCAATGGCCAGAAGAAGGGGAGGATATTTCCACATCCAAAAGTCACAGCTCCCAGTTGTAAGCCATGTAAAAGGAATATGCATCTGTATGTTAAGGGCTTGCATCCTGCCTGGGGAAAATGCACTCTGCTGGGAGCCTGGAGTTAGGTGGAGCAGGGCTATGGGGTATCTGCATGGTGACAGGGTTATTCCCAGCTAATGGGCCATTTTAAAAACCCAAGATGTTTGAATATTCATCTCTGCAGAGATGAGACATCTCCCATGCATGGACAAATTGCTAAAACACGTAGCAACCTTCAGAAGAATGTATGTGATACCTTTTTGTCTTGTTTCATGGGAGTCACACTGTGATGAGGGTTTCCTTTCTTCCTTTCCTTCCTTCCTTCATTCCTTCCTTCTTTCCTTCCTTCCTTACTTCCTTCTCTTTTTTTCTGACATGTAGTACAAGATATTCAGCCATATGCAACCTCTCTCTCCTGTAGGAAAGATGAAAGTGAGGATGGGTGAAACCACTCTCTTTTAGTTAAGAGATGCTGGATCCCACCAGGAGAGACACCTAGGCAATGCAACCAGCATGGCATTTGATGGGTAAGATGGGTTGTCTTGGAAGACTGCTCAGCCCCTGGCAGACTAAATTAAACACACACCCCTGGCTGTACTCCTCTTTTTTCTGTATGATTCGTGGCTCCCGGCCAACTGAAATATTCACCAATACCTTGCATTGGCATCACACTCTTCTGGGTTGTGTGCGGATATGTGTATCTTCTTCCTTTTATAAGGCAAAGCACTAAATCAGCTATATTTATAGAGGATCAGCAGATGGCCAACAAGCTGCTAAAAAAAAATAATAATATCTGTCAGGCTTGCAAATCTGAAAGGAGAGTTCAAGCAAACCTCCACAGCACCTGATGTGATTAATTTCTGGAGCTGTATTTTCTCTCAGTGAAATTATCCAGGGCTTCCAAGTGCACAGAGGGAGCAAGGAGTTACATGGGTGCCTTAACAGCAGCATCTAAGAGCTCCTGGGGCATTCTTGCAGCCCACAAGTGCCCTTACTGCTGCCCAAGGTTGTGCTGAGGCTCCTGCATTAAAGAGGGGAACCAAAGGTGGGTTGGGGTTTAGTTTCAGTGCAGGAGGACACAGGATGGATGCAGCCTGGTTCCTGCACCCAGCTGCTTGGTGCTGGAGTGGTGCAAGGGCGACCTACTGACTATGGTATTTCATTGGCTCTTCTGGCCCCAAGCCTTTATTGGGACTTTTGGGAAGCCTGGGAGAAACCCCTGGGAGCCCCAGTGTGAAAATAAAGAGAAAAGCTGCTAACGCTGAGGACAGACACAACCCGTGGCCATTGCCAACAAGTGAAGGTCAGGTAGGAGCCCTGGAAGAGCGAGCAGACTTGCTCCCAACATGATCCCAGAATGTCCCAACCAATGCAAGACTGGAATTATCCCTTTTTTTCTTTAACCACTCCACACAATGTATCCTGTCAAAGGGAGGGATTCATGTCACAGCACTGCAGTATTTGTCCAAGTTGGCCTATAACCACTCTTAAAACTCAGTAAGTTCCATCGCAGTAGGCATAGGGTGTGACTAAACAGGGCCTAAAAATGCACCTAAGAGCGAGGACCACCAAAAACCCTAATTAAGACAGGTAACACTGTATATTAATATCAACTGGACAGAGTAGCCCCTGGGAGTTTCGCCTCATAGCAAGTGCAAAAACACAACTTGTGCTCTCTCCAGGAGGCTTTAGGACACATCAGCCAAACTGTTTTAAAAATACACTTTTCCTTCTAATTTAAACCAGCTCACTGCATCCAGTTGCTTTGGAGTCAGAGTTTTTACAGGCAGAGAGTCTGTTTTAGTAAGGGATTTAATTCATGGCAGAACATCACATGACAGATCTGTCTGGTGCTGGGGCCAGGAGCACCACTGTGCAGGAGACATGTGTCATGCTGGGGGTCCCAGCACCCGCTGGGTGACACCCCTTCACTCACATCCCACTGAGGAGGAGGAGTGAGTTCATGCCTGAAACTAGCCAGCCCTTCTTAGTCATTACTCTTAATTGCACTATTACTCGATTCCGGACTATCAGAAAATGATCCTGATTTGCCACTGCCTTTCACAGAGGTTTATACCAGCACAAATTGAGTGCTAAGTGGGTGTCAATCAATACCAACCCTTGAGCTGAGACTTCTGGCATGGCAGCTTTTCCATACATTTTCTCTAGCTGTAAAGGATACCCTACAACAGTGGAAAATTAGCTCCTCCTTCCTTAACATTGCCCACAGGACCCCTAACACCGGGAGCAGTCCCTATTTCCTAGCCTGTCCTCAGCAGTATAGCTCATGTACCCACACATGATTTTCCTTGCAAACCCTTGCCACCTCAATTTTTAACTCCGTGTTTCCAGCACTGGGTGATAGCTCAACATCTCCCAGGTTTGCATTCCACGGTGATCGGTAATGCTCTGTGTTCCAAGAACCCTCTCGAAACAGCCAAGGTTTCCCTCTGAAAAAATAAATAAAGCTCCTCTCCCCACCTCTCAGAGAAAAACCCTTCCCAAAACCCAGTGAGAATCAAAGAGCTTAGCTATCCGGGAAAGCTTACTTCTTAAAAGGGACAGATGAAGTTATTTTGGAAGACAACTGCCAGAGGTATTGCAAGACCATTGATATCCAAAGCTGTCATAATATTTGACCCTCAGAAAATAGGAACATCCATCCCCTGGGTAAACTGGCTGCAATAATATCAAACAGGGAGCGGGAAAGAAAACACTTGATGTCTTTCGGCAGAGGGAAGCGGTGTTGCAGCAGCACTCCTGGGCCAAGCACACGGGCACGGCAGAGATCAAAAGCCGAGCTGCAAATGCTTCCAGTCAGGAGCCTTTCATCTGCAGCTCTGCAAGCATTTAAAGATGAAAGTCCTAGAGTTTCACTGGGAGTGACGAAAAACATTCCTTAGGACCTCGCTTGAAAGCATGGCTGTCTGGAGAACGGATTTATATTTTTGGGTTTGCTCTTTTTTTATTCCCCTCCAACATCCCTAGGATTTGTTATACATGCTGGGACACATGCAGAGGTAGGCCAGGTGCAGGCAAAGGAGGCTTCATGCTCCCCTCTGCAGCACTAGCATGTGGATCTTCTCCACCAGCTGAGGGTTGCCATCCCCTTCAACTAGACATGTTGTATCTCGAGCACTGTGTTCAGTTTTGGGCCTCTCCCTACAAGAAGGACATTGCGTGTCCCAAATTTTTGCAGAGAAGAGCAAGGGACTAGAAAACATGACTTATGAGGAGCAACTGAGGGAACTGGGATTGTTTAGTCTGGATAGGAAGTTGTAGCGAGAGCGGTGTCAGTCTGTTTTCTCAGGTGACAAGTGATAGAACTCAAGGAAATTGACACAAGTTGTGCCAGGGGAGGTTTAGAGTAGATGTCAGAAAGAATTTCATCATGGAGAGGGAAGCACTGGAAAAGGCAGTCCAGGGAAGCGGTGGAGTCCCCATCCCTGGAGGCATTTAAGAGATGTGTGGATGTGGCACTAAGGGACATGGATTAGCAATGGGACTTGGTAGGTCAAGTTGATGGTTGGACTTGGTGATCTTGAAGATCTTTTCTAACTTAGATGATTCTGTGATTCTCTGTGTGCAGGTAGGGTGGTCTTATTCCACCCAATAATATATATATATATATATACCTTCTCCCTCCATCACAGGTCTAAAGAGACATGTGGAGGTCTCCATGCTGAGCAGCCAGAGAAGGAGGCAATTAGACCACAGCTGCTGCAGGAAGCATTGGCCATGCAACTATTCAATGAATTCTCGCAAATGATGGTTCTGTTCTCAGAAATAAGGATCACTCAACATACGCCTCACAAACAAGAAAAAAAAGCAGGAGGGATAAATTCATGGGATAATTTATTCACAATGAATAATTCAAGTAGAAGTGACTACTCCAAATATCGGGTCAAAAGTTGAGTGCTTGAATAAATGAATTGCCCTTTCACAAATATATAAAAAGCAGAAATCTCAATATTTATCATTTGCAGACACACAAATATTCCAGAACAACATTTTCTAATGAAGTGGGGAGGGGTGTTAATAATAAATTCTATTGATAACAGGAGTTAGAAAAGCAAATAATAACTGACTGGAACATGTTTATATATGAAAAGTGACTTTTCAAACAAACTGTCAACAGTGGACTGCATTATAAGACTATTAGGAAATAGGAACTCTGTAAATAACTTGCCGACCCAGGCAATTACTGAACCTACTGCCAGTAAATAAGCATTACCTTGGAGCATGAAGCAAGCTGTCGCAAGCTCTGAGACATATGGCGAAAGCACAAGCAATGAGGTTGGAGATCCCCTGCTGAGACCAGACATGCAGGCGACTGAAGTGATAAATGGAAACCTTCAGAGACATCTCCTGGTGTGGAAGCCCAGTCCCCACCCTGGCTGGGTGTGAGCAGGGTTTTGTAGCCACTGCTGCCCAAAGACATGGGGCAACCAACCTCCAGCCCAGCCAGCATGGCTACTATGTTCCTCTTCTTTTCACGAGAATCAGCCACACCTAGGCTCCATCTGGCTGGGGCAGACAGATGTGAAAAGCTCAGCTGTAAGCTCATGCCCCATCAGATCCCTTGCTACCATAAATTGCCTATGGAGGCTTGCTGTGCTTTCTTGCAAAGACATTGTCTGGTTCCTCCAGGGCTTAGTCCCACAGGGATCCAAACTGTGACTACTGTCCCTAGATGCAGTCATAACTTGAGTAAATGTTGAGGCCCCACTGTGGCTCCTTGTGACATTTCACAGAATGATAGAATATCCTGAGTTGAAAGGGACCCACCAGGATCATCAAGTCCAGCTCTTGGCACTACAGGGCCAGCCAAAAATCAAACCATAGGTCTGACAGTGTTGTCCAGCTGCTCCTTGAACTCCAGTTCATTGCCATGACCACTGCCCTGGGCAGCCTGTCCAGGTGCCCAACCTCCTCTGGGTGCAGAACCTTTCCCTAACCCCCAGCCTGACCCTCCCCTGTCCCAGCTCCATGCCGTTCCCTCGGGTCCTGTCACTGTCCCCAGAGAGCAGAGCTCAGCGCCTGCCCCTCCGCTCCCCTCGTGAGGGAGCTGCAGGCCGCCATGAGGCCTCCCCTCAGCCTGCTCTGCTCTGGGCTGAACAAACCAAGGGGCCTCAGCCACTCCTCACATGTCTTGTCCTTTCATTAACAGCCCCCCTGCTATTTCATGGTGGCAGACCTGCTCATTTCTGGTAATTATGGGTGCAGGTCAACACAGAGGTCTGGACTTTCCAACTTGTATCATCACCCAAGTTACTGTCAGTGCTGCTTGCTCATGGCTGATCTAAGACCTGACACGAATGTGTCCATCCTGGGCAGTCCTCTGCCACCTTGCTTCCAGCAGAGCATGACCTTCAGCTAAACTAAGGGGAATTTGGTTCAGTGCAGTTTGGTCTGATCATAGTGAGGGTGCAGGTCCTGCGGGCTGGCCTCGTCTGATCCTAAAGTCATGCCTTGAGATTGTTTGAAGGCATTGGGTGGAGAGTGACGTGTTATTTTTGCTTACTCCCTGCATAGGTGCAGTGAGCCCAGCTTTCAGAGGAGGATTGCCTCTGGTACATGGGGTGTGGGAAAAATAACATGAGGCACCAACAGCCCAAAGTGAAAAAGGAGGTTGATGAGAGACAGAGGCACAGCCAGTTCAGGTTGGAGCTGAGGAGCTCCTCTCCATTTGTAATGGGGGTGCAGGCTGAAACCCTCCCAAATTCTGGCTTCCTACGACTGCCCCAAAGAGAAACCAGCTCCTCCAGCCACCCTTGAAACCAGCTTGGGTTTATTGAACTACAGAGGACTGCGAAACACTGCGCAGATGGTTTAACAATGCAGCTGGAGTTTATGGCCTCGAGCAGGAGCTCTGCTGGGATGGGGAGCCTGGGAAGGCTGGTGAGCTGAGCTGAGTATTGCTTCTCCTTGCTACCAAGGACCATGGACCATAATTTGGAGGCCAGGGTAAGACTTTCACCCTACTACTTATGCAACCACAGAACAACCTTTGTGTTCAACTGCAGACCCAGATAATGAGAAAGTTGAGAAAGTTGGTTTGATTTTTTCTTTATTTTATTTTATTTATCAGAAAGAAAGAAAAGAAGAAAAGAAAAAAGAAAAGAAAAGAAAAGAAAAGAAAAGAAAAGAAAAGAAAAGAAAAGAAAAGAAAAGAGAAAAAAAGAGAAGAGGAGAAGAGAAGAGAAGAGAAGAAAAAAGAAAAGAAAAGAAAAGAAAAGAAAAGAAAAGAAAAGAAAAGAA
>NC_048896.1:88186682-88205404 GCF_011077185.1 Oxyura jamaicensis | reverse complement strand
AAGAAAAGAAAAGAAAAGAAAAGAAAAGAAAAGAAAAGAAAAGAAAAAAGAAAAGAAGCCCATTCTCAACTTGGCAACAAGAATAACAAACACTAGTACAAGAGCTGACAGCCTTAATTTGCAGTTACATTTCTACAGCTTCATCCCAGTAAAGACTCTGGATGCAGGGGAGGCAAATAGTATTCCTACCCTATAAAAGAGGTACGGGGGAAAGAATGTGGTCCAGTAATTATAGAAATGGTCTGGAGTCAGAAGGACTCCACTACGAGCAATTAAAAGGAAAATTAACTATAAGAAAAGTTTTCTTTCGGTTTTATAGCTAAACCCACAAATAGAAGAAATACTGTACACTCAAACTCCAACAAACAAGCATGCCTGATTTTAATGAGCAAAATGAAGGGCTTGTTTTATGGGAAGTGTAACGTAATAGTCCCAGGGTAAGGGAGCCTATTTCTCCATGGTTCTGCACTGCGTGCAGTTATTCCAAGTGGTGCGAAGTGAGTGTAAAACGCTACTGAAACTGGACTTCTTCCTTGTATTCTCCTATGGTTTTATTCTTTCCCTCTTGCATGCATGCCTGTATCACTGTTCTAAGCGCAAATCAGCAGATTAAAGCGAAAGTACCAGGACTGTGGCTCGGAAAGGAGGGAGGTTCTGGGATCACTGTCTGGCCACAAACTCCCTGAACGATCCTAGTTGTGTCACCTAGTTCTGGCTAAAGGTGGGCTGGCAGGGCTCTGGCAGGGGTCAAGAGCTCCACATCGCTGGTGAAGGAGGGGTGCTCAGGGCTTGCAGCCCACGCTGTGGCCAGGAAAGTGGAAATCTGGCAGCAGCAAAGGTGCAGCCCCAAAATTTCCCCAGGGGAGTTGCAGGCTGTTGAGGTTTCCCTGCACGCCTCGGGTTTCCACCTGCATGAGGGGCATGCAGCACCAACCACACAAATCAGCAACTGCATCCCTTTCCCATCAGACACGCGTATGCACTGCTGTCATTTACTGAGCTCTCACTCACATTAGTCGAAAACAGTAACGATGCTTACAGCCCCCACTGCCACCACCCTTTGCCCCAGAGACTAATCCGTTCTTACTTGCTCAGACTTACTGAAATGAAAAGGCAACTTGGTGTTTATAAATACAAAAGAAAACGCATAATTCATTTGCCAGGGAAAAGGTCTTAGGGCTATATAGCAAAAATTATTTCCAATTGACTCCTTCCACCCCACCAGCTTCAAAGAACCAATTTGTTGGCTACTTCATTGCTTAATTCAAAGAAAAAAAATCTCATTTTTCATTTCATTTTTCTTGTGGGCAAGAACAGAGCAGAGGCAAGAGCAGCACAGAGCAGAAGAGAGAAAGGTCTGAGCAATGAGTGAAAGCAATAATCTTCAAAGCTGGCTTTCGTTTCCCATAGCCCGTATCATACAACACAGTGATCTCATCCAGAGTTATGTTCCTTCTCCTTCTCCTTCTCCTTCTCCTTCTCCTTCTCCTTCTCCTTCTCCTTCTCCTTCTCCTCCTTCTCCTTCTCCTCCTTCTCCTTCTCCTCCCATTTTTGGGTATTGCCAGGAGAAGCTGCCCTATTTGGAGAAATATATCCTTCAATTGCACCTCTCAGCCTGCTATGGTACTTGTGGGCATCCTGGACAACAATCTCCAAGGTGGTGAAAACCCAGGGCCTCTTGCTGGAAAGATTCATTTGGCCACACAGCAAAGCAGCACATTAGCATGTGCAGGATCAGCTCCGAGCAGCTTACAACAGGGTCTGAGGGCCACAAGGCTTGTGGAAATGGGTTCATAACCATAATTATTGTACCCGCATTTGTCCCACATCTGCCAGCAGCATGCGTCTTGCAATTTAGAATTTTTATTGAACCACAAATACCTCTGACCTATGTCTGGGCCCATTGCTGCTATTGATGAAGCACACGTTGTGCTGGGTTGCAAACCACAAGGCACCAACTGCAGAGCAGCGGCTGGCTCTGCTGCAATGACCCCAACTTCTGCCAATGGCCAACAAAACTCTATGTGTAAATACGTCACACCACCAAACCTGATGGAGTTGCTGCTCCTCAGTGAGTCCAACCAATGATCTCACTGGCTGCAACCCTCTTCCTATGTCCCTTGGGACTCCTGGCTTTGAGCTAGTGAGCGATCTCCTTCACCCACTGGTTTGCTGGAGGCTTGGAGTGCTGGACAAGAAGACAACACTGATTTGACACTCACCTCCAAAAGGCTGTGTTTTTTTTTGTTTGTTTGTTTTTTGTCTAACACCAAGTATGCCAGAAATCTATGATTTTGAAACATAAAATTCCTTGCAAATTCAGGGTCATCTGAGCTAACAGTTTCAGCTAGAGGGAAAAAAAGAGAGAGAGAGAAAACAGTGGGAGGGGAATTCTGAAAAAAATTTCGAAACACATTGTTTCAACATCTTCTAAACAAAATGGGTTGTTTTTTTCTGAAATACCAAAATGCTTCATTTCAACATTTTCATATTCATATCTCAAAACAGCTTTTTGTTTTAAAAATGAACATAAATCAAAATAAAACAAGGTTAAATGAAAAGATTAATACATACAATAAAATATTTTGGGTTTGGATTGAAGAAACTATTTGGGGTTGACCCTACAGGAATCTTTTTATTTTTATTTTTATTTCTTTTTTTTTTTTCAGTTTGCCAAGAAAACTCAAATAATTTGTTTTGATTTGACCCAAAACAATTTATTTATCATTCTTGGAGCCCAAAATCCATTGTTTACCTAGACCAACACATCAGCTCCCTGGCACCTTTTTCTTGGGGGAATTAGGAAGATCAAGAGGGTTAAAGAAGATCACATTGAGCTGGCTGTGAAGAGGGTGTTGCTGTGGGTCTGAACTTTTTGATCACAGTCAAAGTGGTTAGGTGCTGTTAGGTAGCCACAGTGCCCTCGGGACATGAACCGATGTGGGGAGAGGTGGGATCTTTTATTAGACCAAAATAGAAGATCTAATAAAAAATATTATCTGCAACCACAAGGCATACTTTCCCTGGAGGATGAGGCATGGCCTCTGCTGAAGCACAGCTATGTCCCAGATGGCACCGTAACATCCTGACCAACAGATTTTGGACTTTTTGCAACATAAATCAACAGGGCCAAGATTCTTGGCTTGCCCTCTGCTTGGGAAAACAGGGAGTAAAAAACATCCCTCTTGAGCCCGTTGGAAGATGTCAGGCAGGCACCGGGAGGATGTGGAAGCCCCAGAAATGAGACCTAGCCCCAGGTTGCACTCCTTGCTGTGCCATGCTGGGGACTCCTGCATACATGTTATTCATTTCAGTTGCGTAATGCTGCGCTGTAAGACCTCATCAGCTGCTATTCATTACTCAGGCACAGCCCTTCTTGAATAGAAACCATAGCAGAAAATAGATCTTGGGATGTAAAAACTGACATCTTGAATTCATAAACCAAGCGACAGCATTCTTGTTTAGAGTCTGAGGGTGGCCTGTTCTGAACTCGCCTTTTTTTATACCAGATGAGTCTAACCTCAGAGTCAGTATGACTCCAGCAAGTATCATTACCCCAAAGCAAAGAAAAGAACATGACTCAAGTCTACACACTAGAGTCGCTACAAAGCGCCCAAGCAGGGGACACCAAGTCTGGTCCTGCCATCCATCCAGACCCATCGGCTCTCTGTCGTTCTGCTCGGTCCCAACAACAGCAACAACAAAGGGTGTGATTGCGGGCTGCAGTCAGACTGCTTTGCTCACACACACAGATTTTCAAACTAGGATAGCGCTCCAGAAAACCCCAGCTGCTAGAAAAAGACTGACAAAAAAAAAAAACAAAAAAAAAAAAAACACAAGAAACCTCCATCTTCCACCTACCCCACTACCAAACCAGCTCCATGTCCACAGCTCTGAAAACACGAAGGAGTTGTTCCAAGGATGATTGCCATCTCTGCTAACACCAGGCTAAAGGCAAAGCCTGGTCTGCATCCAAAGAGCAGGCCTAGAGACACAAGACCTTTCGAAGCTCCAGTATCTCTCCGTGAAGCTGTGACAACTCCAGCCCCACCCCAGAACTCACATCTTCTTGCTGCTCTGCTCTAACTCAGCTAAAGGAGATTCATTTCTCGCCAGGTAGGTAGATGTTCAGCTGAAGGCTTAAGAGTATACTTGGCATACAGAAAGAAAGGCTGCAGGAATCAATACCCATTTCCCTCACCCAGAGCCGGGTAAAAGAGAGGAGCAAGCTAGATGATTTTCATTAGGCAATGGAGGGACTGGGGGAGGACTCAATGACCTCTCAAGGTCTTTTACAACCTGATACTTTAAGTTTTATGAACCTATTTCATCAAGACATGG
Organism: Oxyura jamaicensis; assembly: GCF_011077185.1. Lineage (NCBI taxonomy): Eukaryota > Metazoa > Chordata > Aves > Anseriformes > Anatidae > Oxyura > Oxyura jamaicensis. The sequence continues at coordinate 88,201,063 of NC_048896.1, read as the reverse complement.
CTGTGGGGAGATTTGGGGTTTATGCCAGATTTCCTGTATGAGCCCAGACAAGATGTCTAACCCCTCCCCACCTTTGCAAAACCAGGGTAATGCACATTGACAGACACATTCATGTTACTGATACACTTGGATAACTGTGCTTGAGACTGAAGTATCTGGCTGGCCAGCAAGCACTGACAATTTGCAGGAGTAACCTGAGATGACATTAATGTCTTAAACACACCTCATCATTGTCCCTAATCAGCAAGGTCCTTTCCAGCAGCTCCTTGCTCTCTCTCTGCTTGGTGCCTGCATCACCCTTTCACAACCACTTTCAGGGGCAGCTGGCAGTGCAAGTCTCTTTCTCACCTACTTGGTAGGAGGGAAGAAGTCAAATATACAACATAAAAACACATCCTGTGCAGCAGCCTGATTTAAGCATGTTGTCACTGGGGTCTGTCTATTTATTCTTTATCAGCTCTTTCTACTTGCTCCATCTTTCCTCACATATTTTAAATCTGCATCTAATCCAAGTACCAAATCCATTTATTTTCTTAATACTTTTATTCCCTGAACTGTGTTTTTATGGTGGATAGCCGTCGCTGCAAGCACAGTGCTGAAATGAGGCACTTATTGGCTGCAGCTCCAGGGATTTTAACCGGATATCTGCCTTTGTTTAAATTAAGTAAATCAGGATGTTTCCCAAACACCATAAGGACAGAAGTTCAGACTTCTACTGAAATCAAGTTTTTGACCTCAAGCCAGCAATGTTTCCGTCAAGGACATTCCTGGAAGAATCCATGGAGTCTGAAAATCCCCCTCAGCAGGTCCCCAGGCTCTGCGGCTCACCCTGTTGGAGGCACCAGTTCTGCTCCCCTTGGCGGGGTTGCTTACCCCCATCAAGCACAAAGTAACTACTCAAAGATGAACTTGTAGTTACTCAAGATTGACTGAGATACATCCCACACTTCAAATGCATGATTTTGGGTACAAGACTGTAGTTTATATAATTAGAGCCAAACTCATCCATACCCCCCGGGTGAAAACAAACCTGAAGCTATGATGGGGTATGGCTTGTCGTTATAAACACACCTTCAATACGGGGTTTGACAGAGCCGTGAACTGACGGATACTGAGTTCCTGAGTACCTTTTCCTATGGGGATGTTTTACCTTCACTTTTTACTCAGTGAGGAGTTTCTAAAGTACTGAAAGCTGGACATAACACTTAACTCAAGGTAAAATAGAGATTGGAAGCCCAGAAGTTAGGCATATAACTCTAAAAGGAAGAAAAAAAAAATGGTACATGGACAAATCTAACCAAATCCATGGCCTTTGGAGACTAGAGAGTCCCAAAAGCTTTTAAATGGATCTGTGCACGGGATGTGCAATCTGATTTCCCTCTGAGGAGCAAACCACGGTGGCCCCACCATAGTCCAGAGGCACCCAAATGAACCAGAGTTCCAGCTCACCCAAAGGAAAAAGAGAGTGCTTTGAATATCAGGAGGAGAATGGGAATGAATAATTTCTTTCAGAAATTTACCAAATTATTGGAAATGCTGACAAAAGCTAAATGCAAAATAAACTACATGTGTGCCCAGCACTGGGACACTTTGAACTAGCAGGAGCTTTGCTGTCCTTCAGCCACAGGCCACTGAGAAAGAAAACAGAAACTGCTGATGAAATTAATCATTAATTGTCTTAATTAAACAACTGAGAAAAAGCTTTGTCATCAAACGTCCACCTTCCACTTGTTAAGGAAAGCTAACATGTCTGCAGCACAGGGCCAGCTTTAGACAGATTGCTTAAACCGATTCCCATTTGAGACTTTGAGGTGCTCCGCTCAGTTGATTCGGTGGGAGGGAGCTTCTCCCTCAAACCATTACCTGGGCTTTGCTCTTCCAATTGCTCTCCTCAAAGTCATCTGGTCTATTTAAGGCAAGAGGTGCTTCTCCTAATGAATGATGTTAGTAAAACATGACCAGCAGTGCTTACTTTAGTGTACCTACAGAGGTCACTTGGCTTTGAAGACCTTGTTAAATATGCTTTATTTATCTCAGCTAATGTCAGTGTGGTGATTCACCCTGGAACATCTCGCAGTGTTTCTTCATGCCAGCAAAATGAATGAGCATCATTAACGTTTTAAATGAAGGTGCAGAGTGCATAGTTAAATGTGAAGTTGGGTGAATGCTTTCATACAGGCACTGACGTCATGCAAGGATGTTTTTCTTCACCTCTCCTCCTTGGCACTGCCCAGGACTTCACTTGGAGAAAAAGTGTATGAAGATGCAACACAGGCCTTGCGTGGCTCACCAGGAGTACCCTCCATCACTTAGATTTTACTAGCAGTGCAGTTTTTTAGATGAAAGCAGTACTGACATATAAGTAGAGCTCAAAATCTTGTCCAGATCAGCAAAAAAGGAGGTTAAGTAATTAGCTAAAAAAAAAAAAAAAAAAAAAAAGCAAACCTAATGAGAAGCCAGGTAATGCCTAACTCAACGTGATATTAGAAAGCAAAGGAATCTCAGTGAGGCAATTTACATACCTTGGCAGCAATGTGCAGGAATGTTTGGAAGGAAATCACATCTGTAGTCAGCACAGCAGTGTTAACCAAAATTTGAGCCTTAAAGATCCACAGCTTAAAGTCACATCATTCAGGCTCCACTTTGTATGTTATTCCCTTGTTAACAAATAGGTAGAAAACCAGAAAAACCCTCCAAAGCTCCAGACAGACAGACGACTTCAGATGCAAACGCCTTGGGAAGAACGATGTACCTGATTAAGTGAATTTATTGCAGAAAGTGCAGAATTTGATCAAAGGCTCCTCTGTAGTGGAGATAACCCACAGACATACCTTGAAGCATCTTTAAACCTGCTAATCATTGCATCAACAGCAGACTAACCCGGCAGCACAGTGGAGTGACTACCCACGTACTTACAATGTTCTTTGGGTGAGTTTTGCTACTATTTTGCCCTGCACCTGCTGCTACAGACACCTGGTTTGAATCCAAGGTAGAAGTGTCTGCTCAGCATTAAGGCCACAGCTGTGATGGCAGAGTGAGCCTAAAGACCTCATCAGATCTGAGTGCCCAGCATCACCCAGTAAGGAAAAAACACACAACCAATATGTGCTAAAAATGAAAGCAAAGCAACTGCAGAGGCCGTCCTGCCACCAGACAACTGGAACTGAAACCCAGATGGAGACAGCTACAAGCCACTCTCATCAAAGAAAGCTGGAAGGGAACATTTCTGGGACTTAAGCAACTCAGAGGACGTGCAAAAAGCTGCTCAAGCCAGAGAGGGATGACCAAGAAGTTGCCTTAAGCCTCTGATGGTGAGGGAAGCATTCAAATTCATATTCTTCAAAGTCTTGTAAGTGGGTAAGCAGAAGCACTGAAGACAAAAGGAAATAATTCATTTTCCAGCTTGTTTCCACTACTATCCTTCAGTGCCTTCAGAGCTAAAACTAAGTGACTGCAGCTCAGCTGTATAAACACAAACCAAACCAAAAACCAGTCTGCTATTTGAAAATATCTTCACTAGCTGCTCATTTGCAACTATTTCGATGCCCAAGCCTAAGCTGAGAGAATTTGAAACCTGACGGACACCCAAGGACACGTCTGTGTGGATGGAGCCACGCTGAGCTGGGAGCAAAGGGCTTCCCCAGCAGCTGCAGCTCAGAGGGCCAGGGGGGACAGCACTGCTCTGCGTGATGGCCCTTGAGCAAACGTGCTTTCAAGGGCAAATGCTGTATCTTTTCTTTCACTTCTTTAATCTTATCAGTGCTGCCTAAACCTGGTCTAACAGGCCATCCAGGGGACAGCGATTGCCTCAGGGGTGGACATGCAACTGGAGAGCTCCTGCCAAGTATGCAGATGGTTGTTATCTGCAACAGCATTGCTGTGCAACAGGCTGAGCCGGGATTCTTCAGCCATTCTCCTAAGGAAGAGCACACCCCAAGAGCACGGTGCTTCCATCCTCAGCCTTTTGAATTTGGCCTCTGCAGAGGCTGCCTTTGATCAGAGCATCACCAAAACCTTGCCAGATTAAACTCCACCTCAGATGCAGTAGATCAGTGCAGCTCCCCTGGGTCAATGGAGTTATGGCGTTATGGAGGATCCAGCCCTGTCTTTCATCCAGCTTGACCATTAGTGATAAATGCAGCCCGTTTCAAATGCCTTTGTCCATTGCGCTGGAAGAAAGATGATTGTGAAATGGGAATTTGCAATGCTAACAAAATCCTGAGGATGGGCGGTGGAGAAAACTAACTGCAAACACACGAGGCCAAACCCTCTCCTTGCTTCGAAAATTCACAGCATCCCAAGGAGGTCACAGCGGGGAGGCAGAGACAGCATTTGAATCCACCTCATTGCTTTAGGAGGAAGGTACAAGGCAGCTGGTGCCACGGGGGTGATCACTGGCTGCTTTGTCAGCCCCCAACCTGCCAAACACCCACGCTGGCTCCAGCCTAAGGTGAAGGTGTTGTGCTGAGACATTTTGATGCCAGTGCTGTTTTCCCCTCACCTTTGTGCAATCCTGGCCTTTCCGCTAAGCGCTGGTGCCCCCTCGGCACACTGCAGCACCGGAGCATAGCATTGCGTTGGTGGGTGGCAATGAGCCCTCGTAAGGAATTTGTTTCTGCTCCCCCTCTCCTTCTGCCCACTCAGCTTATCTCTGCTTTCTTGCACCTTCTCCCGTTTCTGAGAAATCTGCCCCAGGCCCAGTCCCTCCGTCTGTGATGTTTTTCATCTGGAAGTAAAAATGGGGTTGGTGCCGGCAATTCCTAAACTCAGCGTGAATATGAAGAGGTGAGAAGTGAAATCTAGTTTTCCACCAATTCTGGCCCGGATTGCAAGGATCCCACTTCTTGTATTTTCTGCCTGAGTGAAAAGGCTGTGCAAACATATTTGGTGAAGAGAAGGGTTAGCTTCATTGCTTAGCCACAGAGGCACAGTCCTCAGGTTCTGCCCTTTAAGGTTTTGGCTTCACCCGGAAGCAAAAAATAACATCACAGGTGGAAAACACAGAAAATGGCAAGCACCCAAAAAGTAACAACAGGTGATTTTGGCAAGACAAGACATCCCTTTTCCAAGAGTTCACCAACTTCTGCAGATCTCAGCATGGACCTCCTTTCCCTCCTACCCCAGGTCCTCTCTCATAACAGCCCTCAGGACACCCTCGTGCTCCCCCAAATACCCTCCAGCATTTTTTTCACCCAAACAACACCGTGTCTTATGACTGGGATTTACCAACTGTGACTCATGGTGCCAGAGCATTTAACCAGAGCTCCCAAAATACAGAGGCTTTATAGAAATAGAGATAGGTCTGCAGACACGATGCTGGTACAGCCTTTGATTCCCTTTCATTTGGGTCATTGCAAAGGCAACGTGAGTGGGAGACATTTCAAACACAGTCTGGAAAAAAGATGGAGTGCAACAGAGTAAAAGGAACTGGAATAAAGACAAGTGATTATTGCACACACTACCCAAGGGAGCAGTAATATTTTTTAGTCTTCCTCCATCAGGCACCTTTGACAGGGCAACAGTTAAAGCCCAAACCTTTCTCATTTTTGGCCTAATAACTGTCACAGTTTGAATTTCGCCCTGAAAATTTCACCGACCCTGTTCAGTTAAATTCACAGATCTTTTAAAGTTTTCCAACATCACCAAGTGAAAAAATAAACACTTGCAATGTTAAAAGCGCTGCAAGAGGCTGTTTGATTTGGGGAATTTTCCTCATTCACTCTCTGGCCCAACCATATGGTTAGCATTTCGACGTCCGCCCGTGGCTGGAGGTGGGACTGTCCTGGCTGTGCTCAGCGGGCACCAGCTGAGGTTGCAAACAATGGGGCAGCCATGTCTCAACACTTCCACCTGCAAAATACATGGCAAAATGAAAGGCCCTCCTCGGTTCGGCATTGTCAGAAAGGAAAGCCAGAGAACTGGGAAAAAAGAAGAGGAAAGAGGAAGGAATCCAATGGCAAGCAATTATGCTCTCTTTTAGACTCCTGTTTGTCTGAGGTCATGGATCTACACCTTGGCTTCCAACTGACGGAGCTGTTGATGACATGGAGAAGCTGTTTCCTTCAAGTAATTCAGGTAGGTATTTGCCGTGGTCACCCACACAGCTTCCCAGGGCAGGGTGGGCTCAGGACAGCATCCACACAGCTTTCCTCCTGGATGCCCTGAGCAGGTACACCCAGCTCCATTTTGATAAGCCACAGCATCCTACTTTAAATTGTATTTATTACCAGTTTGACACATTACCCTAATATTTAATTTCAAATTGTTCCATGAAACCTTTCACTGATACACTGATACACACTGAAACAATATTAACTTCATGTTTGGCCTTAACAGGACCAATATTCACCAGGTTTCTGAAATCTGCCCAAGCATATTTACCTAAGAAAAACATATTTTTTCAAGGCTTCAGTGAGGTAAGAACAAATACGATATATGTCACACATTGTAAGAGAACCAGAATTTAAAGTTAGAGTATGACTCCATTTCCTAACACAAAACTCACATATTCCTCTTACCTTATTCTGAACACAATATTCCTCTTGCAAAACAATCCATCACCAGCCATTGGTCTGACTTCAAACCTTTTGGTAATGCTTACAGTTTCCTGAAAAGTCAACATTTATTTTCAAGTGGTGGAGTCAGGCTACAGGTAATTTATTGGCTGAAATCATAATATGAAATCAGGTGTTTTGAAAGCTAATGTATAAATCCGGATGAAATCCATAGTGACGCAGTGTGTTTTTAGATAGTAGTAATACTTTTCACCAACAATTGTCATCATTTGCTGTGCTTATCCCTCAATTACATTGTTATGTCATATACTCCTGCATAGTCAAAACCTGTGTTTTAATTTTAGAGCTGTCTCACAGAGTGCCATGAAAGAAATGTATGAAGTAGAAGTAGCATACTTTAGTCATCTAGCATGTCTCTCCATCGACCTTATCTTTAAAGAAAACTATAATTGGATAATCTTTACTTAATGCAAACTTCAGAAAGCTGGAAGCCATTTCAAGATTGCTCAGATTAACTGCGGCTACCTGTGAGAACACGCTTCAACATTTCTACGAATTCAGGGTGGATAAAATCAAGTATCTCCAGTATTTATGGAACTATTTTGGCAAAGAAGTGACTGGAAATTTGTCACACAGCCTTCAAGAAAAAATGATAACTTCTCTGTAGTATCCTTGTCTTCCTTATTACCCTGCACGCTGCTCAATTTGCTGGAAGCACAGCATCATTCTCATTTTCTGTTGGCTTGCGGACAGGGCACTCCCGGGTTAACTCCAGCACTGTCAGCTGCAGGGAGAAAGATTTTTTCAAAGTTCAGGTTGTTTGATTTGGGTAAACTTTTTACATTTGCAGATATCCCTTGTAGCCTGGCTGCACGACTGCCCCCAGAGAAATCAAGCTGATGGTGGATTATCCCCCTCACACTTCATAGTCATATACAAACTATTGCAAATATTTTCATATTTCTATGGTTTGAGGCATCAACAGCCACAGAGAAAATATGCCCTTTTCAACCAAGTTCTTACTTGTGTTCTCAATTGAAAGAGGAGCTAATATATTCCTGGCAATATGCAGGCCTTTTGTTTTACCACGGCATATTATTAATACTATGCCCGAATTTCGGAAAACAACACAGATTTGCTGTCCCAATCGAGTGACTTGGATGAACCACACTGGATACTGCAGCTGCCCACTCATTGTTGTTTCTCAAGTGCCCAGCTTCATACACTTTTCCTTCTTCCTCCCCAAAAAAACAAGGCTTGCACTCCAGTGCAGGGCTAGAGACATTTGTACGATCTGCAATGTTTGCATCCTGCCTCCCATGAGCCCATCAAGAGCAATTAAGAAGCAATTAAGAAGCCATTTCTCTGTAAACTACATTAAGCATTTTGGCAATTATTGTTATTTTCCTGATTCATTTGAACTCTTTTCTCCACTCCTTGCATCAAGTTTGGCAACTAATGATTAAGAGGAGTAACTTGATTTGTCCATTAATGTTCCCAGCTAGTGTTGTATTCACTGTCCACATAGGGATATTGCTAAAACAATTGAAAATACCTAAATAATATTCAGATTCAGCCTTGGAGCAAACCCCTGTCCCCACTCACCACCAGACCCACAGATTCCAGACAATATAGAGGCCGAAGCAGACAGTCTGTATAAATATATGGCCAAAAAAAAAAATCATATTTAGTTACAGAAGAATAAATACATAGCAGTTTTCAATCGTTTTCACTGTAGTCTGTGGGTCTCTGGGGTACTCTGACTTCTTCTGAATGGTCTACAAAACTTAACAAGAAAAATGAGCCTATTGTCAGTAGTCTTCAATTTAAGTATACAAGGGTCTGAACCTCTGCTGGAAAAAATGTGGATGTCTGCAAATGAAAAAGATGGAAAACCACTGACTGAAAATCACTGGTTATTCTGGCTGCATTTTTTTTTTTTTCTTTTAAGGAAGACTAGGGTTATGCTGTAAAAATGCCTTCAGAAGTACCTATGTGCCTTTCGGTAGAAATTGAGATCTTTCAAAGTTAAAGCTGTTGCAGTGATGTGAAACAGCGGCGGGTGCCGAGCCTGACCTCAGGCACAGTGGTGGTTTGGAGAAATGAAGCCTTCAGTGATGACAGCTCAGAATCGGAGGGAACAAAGGTGAAATCTGCCTCTGCTGTTCCCAGCTCTTCCCCTTGCTCATGGCCAGATGCTGCAGTGCTCGGCTTGGCAGGGACACAGCTCTCCACCGCGGGTCTCCCACCAGCTGCTGCCCATGGACTCAGAGGGATGCTGCTTCTCTTACCAACCCCACAGTGGAGCCTTGAAGCCCACCTCCACCCAGAGAGCCACACCTGATAAAATGGGGTGAAAACTCCCTCTCTTTGGCCGCTGAACACCCAGGATCCCTCCATTATCTGCATAGACATGTACCATTAGAAGCAGCTGAAATTCAAAAACATCTATTTTGGAAGCATCTGTCTCTCTCTATTGACCACAGGGACAGCCCAGGCCCATCAGATTCCTAACGCAGGTGCTTTGCTGACTTTACTTCAACTTTTGTGGGTTTTTCAACTTATGCAGACAAGGGTGGCAAACTGTTGCAAAGGCAGGAGATGCTCAAGGAGGGTGGGAAGTTTCTGGAGTCATGCAGTTAATGGCAAATCTGGGAGTAAACCTTGGGTCTTCTCCGTAAAAAAAGAAACACACACCTTTGACCAGCTGGTCAATCGTTTACAAGGTTCTTGAGATGAGAGGTACCTGGCATCCAGTGTTTTTAAACAGTCATAAATGATTCATCTGATCTATTGACCTAAAACAAAATCGGTGAGAAAAGCATGGCAAACCATGCCGGCCTGGCAGGGCTGATTTCTACAATGCCTCTGTCCCCTAGCACTTCTCTGGTCACGTTTTAAATGACTCGGGGATTACTTTCAGAACAGATAGAGCTCAGATGTGTCAGCAGTACCCGTGAAAAAATGGGGCAAAATCCAACCGGTGAGGGGGCCTGGCCACCAAATTCTCGATAAATGAAAGATGAGCAATTTCTTACAACGAAAGCGTAATCCAGAAGAGAATTTCTTTCTCAGGAAGAACTCCCAGCATTGACCTCACCTCTCTTTAAGAAGCCTGCTGGCTATTTTGCAGGGAAGAAAGCACTTTTATTTACTAAACGCAGACACTTGCCCATCTCCGGCAGTGCCACCAGGACACCCACCGCAGCCTTGCAGCTCTGCATATGCCAGCAAGGCTACTCGCGCGTTGCAAACCCTGCTATAACTCGAGCAATCAATTACCTCCCCAGGAAAGCCGCTGCTAGAGCATCACAGTGTTCCTGGAATGTTTGGAAATACTTGTCAAAACACGACTCCGGTTTCATTGTTAGTTCTATTAACATGCAAACATTTCCCTTGTTGATTAAAGGCATTGGCTACACGCAACATCTTAAAGTCAATACCTACCTGCCTCCTATCCAATTTCTTATGTAACTGCCATTTTCCACACTGCAAATGTTTTTCTCGTAATGATGAATGAAACGATTTATGCCACAATTACTACACAGAGGCCTTTCGGGGCTGGCAGAGGCCAAACCTCCCTGACCACGGGTAGCATTCTTCGTCGCGTTTGATCTGGACATCCAGCGTGCTGCGCGAGGGGAATCACATTTCTGCAGCAGCACAGGATCCCTGAGCCAGCTATCACTTCGCTCGGATGGAGCTGGATGTGGTTCCACGACTGAAAGCTGCAGACAGGGGGGTGGCATTTGGGAAGGCTGTTCGCCTTCTTGGGCTCTGCAGTGATTGTGTGTGATATGGGGGTAACAACACTCAACTCCTGTGGGAGTTATCTCTGTTTATAAAGTATCCTGAATCGCTTTTCCACCCTGAAGCTGCATGAAGGGTCGGGAATGCATGTACATATTGCTGCTTATATCAAAGGCCAGTGAAAGTCATGGAGCTGCTCAGTTCTGCAGCACAGCCTATTTATTTTGTACAGCAATACACACCCAATACACGCTTTCTCTGCAGTGGAATACACCCAGAGCAGAGCTTGCACCACGCTCCCTGGAAAAACAAAGCTGACACAGGCATTGCAAGGAGATGGATGTACAAGTCACCTCTCGCTGTGGCGAGGCAGGAGGCAGGCAGGGCACTGTGTCAGCACTGCTTGCGGAGCACACAGGCGGTATTAACGCAGCGCGAAGAATGCCCAGCTTGTCCCCGTACTCCAGCCTCTGCCTGCAGCAGGACAACGTGCCACTGAGAGAGAGCTCACTTGAAAGCTGGGGTGGTAATGCCCTAATATTGCCCATGGCGGAGGAATAAAGAGGTTGTGGCTTCATTTCAATGCCCCCCAAAAGAAGGGTGTCCTGCTAGCCCGCAAGTGCATTGCTCCAGCCCCACGCTTGCTTGAACCCTCCTGTGCTGTGACAGCACGAGCAGATCTGGCAGGCAGAAGTGATCGTTGTCTCCTCCTCTCCAGGCTCCGGAGCTTTGGCATCATTTACTCCAAGGACCAGGAAAACCCAGCCTGCGCTGGCGGCACATGGCACCTTGGAGAGGTATGTGTCAAGGGGACCCCACAGCAGCCCCGTGCTGCATGCCCAGTGGTTCTGCTGAGTCAGCAGTATTTCAGGATCGGCTTGAAATCTGTGCTTCTCACACCCTCCACAGGCTCTCTCCAGTTTTTTTTCCCTCTCCGCTTCCTCCAATCGTTCACTCAGCAGGCTGCCGAATGATCTTACCTCTGCCAGCACCTCCCCGTACGCAGCTCCTGCAGAAGAGGCATGGTGCGTCTCTCCGGATCACTCTTTCCTTTTTCACTTGAAATTGCTCGGCCCCTGCGGGGACCATCTATTTCTCATCTGCTCCGTGGGACACAACTTGTACGGGGTGAGGTTGTGCTGCAGCCACCTTGCAGGGGATCCATGTGCAGGCGCAGAGAAAGCCTTCACGGGCTGGCTTAACCCCTTGCTGCATTTGCCCTGACAATCTTTTGGACCCTTAATCTTAGCAACAAGGACGATCGGCTGGAAATTCAATAAACCCCCTCAGAACGCAGTCCTTTGGGCTGGCTAGCTAATAAAAACCGGTTTAGCCATTCCAATGCACTTTACTGATATAAATGGATAGTGACGTGAGCTCTGGAAACATACCCGGGGTCTGCCTCCGCTGCTGCTCTTAACCCTTTGGTGCTAAGGGGTGGGCAGCTTGGGCTTCTACCCACGCACACATTAACAAATATTTCCATTCAGTCTCATGTAACCTCGTAGCAGTCCACCAGGCTGAAGTAGCAATTTGTTAAAGAGCTGCTAAAGCAGGGCTGCAGCACTCGGTCTGACTCACGGGTCCTAGCTTTGATAAGAAATATTTGGTGATGTGTATTCTGTGTACCTAACCCGATATGATTCAGGCTCGCGTGACCACATTTTGCTGTAATTCTGGTCAATCTCGCTCAGCATATTAAAATTTGTAGTAAAGCTCAACCTCCTTCATTGCTCTGCCTTCAGTATTAAGGCAGGAACTGTTTCCTGCAGCATGCCCTCAGCACGCTCATGCCATCCCAACCCACATCATCCCGTGCTCTCATCCAGCAACGTCACCAAAGGTGACTCACGAGGAGCCCTGGCGCCATGGGTTTTGGACAGGCATCTCGCAGCCTGTCCCGTCCTCACCTTCTGGGCGGAGAGGCAGAAGGGACCACTCAAAGCACTCACACCTGCATTTGATTTTGCTGACAGCAGCCTGCATTTAACTTGTTTTGAGACCATCACCAGGTCGCGCTTTCCAAGAGATTAGCAGCCTCCTTCCTGGCAGGTCTTTGGAAAAGCACAAAGAGGGGTTTTAGCCATGCCAGTGCCCCCAGAGCCTGCAAAGCTCCCAAAGCTCCTTCCCAAGAGAGCCACCTTGGTGGGATCTGGGCAGGCAGAGGCGATGGTGATCAGCTCAGACACCGAGAGCATCACCGATCACATCGTATTTCAGCTGCTTGCTTGGAAGAGAGCAGCCGCTCGCCATCCCTGAGCTGCTGAAAGGGGGTTGATTTTCATCACTGACAGCTCTGGATATTAAGAGGCTAACCGAATAAAAAGTTCTGGGCAGGGAAAGCTTATAAAGGGTAAAAGGAGAACAAACATCAGCAGCGAGAGTACCTTAGCATGCAAGGGACTGCATGCTCCTAGCTTGAGGTGGAAGAAAAACGCTGGGGCTAAATATACGGCTTATAGCGTAGTAGTCCTAAAAAAATGCAATTGTGTTGGGCAGGATTTACTAGTACTTGGGATTTTTTATAGTAAGAAAGTGGCTGAGATGCAGTCCAGAGCCGTTGTTTCCAGTGCAGGGCACTGCAGCCCAGGATCCGCTGCGGTGGCCACACAGTGACAAAGCAACACCAGGAAATCTGCGCTTAATCGGGTCTGCGCGTGCTGCCCCGGAGGTTACCCAACGGGAAACCTAAAAATATCCCACTCTGGGGAAAACTGTGAACCTTGAAGTCCTTCGTGCAGGACTATCCCAATCCCTCTTTGATTTCCTGTTGTAAAGGGCTTCCAAATGTTATAAGCCTTTAGTTTCCCTCCAAATGAAAAACAGTTCAAAACCATTAAAGGAGTTGATCTGAGATGCGGACCTTCATCTCTCCACAACATTAAGACTTGCCTGGTGGGGATCGGCCGTTTCCACCCCATTACCCCGCTCTAGGACTATCATGAATGCCTGATGTAGTGGCACAGTCACAGGATATAAAAACCACCCTGAATTACCACATTTCGGCTTTAGCTGTGGGCTTAGGAAGCTCATGATCCTCTTTGCAGCTCTGCTCTCGGAGAACGGGGCTCATATTAGTCACAATAACGGGTGTCACTCTTACCCTGCCGACTCCACACGAGATCAGAATCTGGCCTTGCTTTTCTGAAAAGTCATCTTTGAAACAACGACGGCAACGACCCCGCGCGTGGTGCTGTCCCCGCTATAATTACGCCGCTGCCGGTGTTTTTATTTTTATCGATTTTCTGGCACCTCCAGAGCAGCAGTCGCGAGAGCAAACATCGTGCAGCTTGACACGCTGCCAAGGCATCTCCGTGACGGTGAAACCACTGCACTTTCCTTTCTCTGTCTGCTTTTCCCTCCATTGTTTTCATTTGAACCGCCGGTGTCACCGGCGAGGGTCTGTGCTGACATGTAGGATTTCCTCGCGGTGGCCCCGTCTCAATGCTTCCCCACACAATGCGGCAGTATTGAGATGTCAGAGTCTCCCTGCCCCTGATAAAGGTGTCAGAACGGATCCCGGTCTCAGCAACAACAGCGCCAACCCCAAAGCTCTCCCCGGTGCTGGGAGCAAAACCTCCCCACTCCCCTGGATTTCAGCACAGAGCTTGGACCCTAAAAATCCCAGCTCAGCTCTAGCGCAAGCTCTCGGTCTTTTTGGGCCCCTGATGCCACAAGTGTTTTCAGCTCCGATAATATTTGCATCTATTTTTGGTGAACGAGGTGCTACGTCAAGGGGATTAAAGCAGAGCCGTGACTTCTCGGCGCGAAGCAGCTCGGGTGGCTCGCTGGCAGTGGCTGGTGCACGTCGCTGTGGCTGGGGGTGTCTGAGATGACCGCAGCACCCGAAATCTGGGCTGCTCAGATACAAGCAACATTTAACCAGGTTTTACTGGAGTAGCTGGTTGGGTTAGCGACAGCAGGCACGCAGAGCCCCAGGAGGATGCGATTACTCCAATCCATACAAAACCAGCGATGCTGTGTGTTTGGAGGGAGTCCCTGGGAGCGCTGGCAGCACACTGGGGGCTTCACCATAGGACAGCCCTGCGGGCATGGTGCCTTTTCCCAGCACCCATGCCGGGGTTGAACCAAAGGCCTGTCCCACCTGCCCCCCCC
>NC_048896.1:88107112-88186282 GCF_011077185.1 Oxyura jamaicensis | reverse complement strand
AGGGAGGGCGGCCGGCACCGCGGCCGGGACCCGGAGGGCGAGGAGGAAGAGGAGGAGGAAGCGGCGGCGGCGGCGGCTCCATGCGCGGTGCTCGGCCGGCCGCGGGGCTTGCGCAGGTAGGCGCCGCTCCGTGCTGCGCGCCGCGCTCAGCGCCCTGCCCGCCGCCGTCGCGGGAGCGGTGCTTCGCGATTTTCTGATTCTTTGTCTTAGGGTCCCTCATTCTGTCACTGGTTATCTTTCTCATCGCTTATTTTGGCGTTACTTCTTTTACTATTTATTTTATCCTTACTTTATTATTCTTACCCGTTTCATTATTTATTTTCTTACTCTTAGTTCACTCTCCTCGCTTATTTTATTACTCTTACTTATTTCATTATACTTATTTATTTTCTTGCTCTTAGTTCATTATTCTTATTTATTTACTCTTGTATACTCTATTTACTCTCACTCTTGTATATTTCATATACTCTTGCGTACTTTATATACTCTTACATACTTCATACAGTCTTACACACTTTATGCGCTCTTATTTCATCATCCTTATTTATTTCATTACTTATTTCATTAGCCTTATTTATCCCATTCTTATTAATTTCATTACTTATTTCATCATTTTTATTTATTTCATTGCTCTCCTTTCCCTATCCTCATTTATTTCATTACTCCTACTTCATCATCGTCATATATTACATTATCCTTACCATCCCATTACTCTCATTACTTCTACTTGCCCCATTCCTCCTATTTACCCCACTCCTACTTCACTATTTCACCTCCCCCCTCCCTTTTCTCCCCTGGGGGGGGTGGGATGTCGGGGTGTGTGTGTGCCCGGGGCGGGGGGGGGGTGTTGTGCGTTGGGGTGTACGTGCAGTGGGGTGTGCGTGCCCGGGGGTTGGGATGTTGGGGTGTGTATGTAGGGGTGCGTGTGCCGGGAGGGGTTCCGTGCCCCCCCTGAGCTCCCTCCCTGCCTGTCCCCGCAGCGCGGCGGAGCGGAGCGCTGAGCGGCGCCCAGCATGCGGCCGGGGGATGTCTGAGGCGGGAGGCGGCCGAGGGGAGGCAGCGGCGGCCCCGCTCCCCCGGCGCCGTGCCGGAGGCATGGGGGCGGCCTGGGGCTCCGTCTGGTGCCTCTGCCTGGCGGCGGCCGTCGGAGGACTGCCATCGGCTCGGCGGAGAGGCGGAGGAGCGGCGGAGAGGAGCGGCGGGCAGCCGGCAGGTAAGGGCTTCGCCTCCCTGGGGCAGGGGTTGGGAAGGGGGCTGAGAGATGCGAGGAGGTGGCTCAGGGGGTGGCTGCCCTCCCCCTCAAGTGGCCTAAATGGGGAAAAAAAAAAAAAGTCACCGAGTCTTAAAAAATTTATATATATCACCCCCGGTTTGAAACGCCGCCTCTCGCTGATACGCCTCAGCTGCTACCTGAGTCGCTGTTTATTTTTCGAAGCTGTTTAATGGACGGGAGCCCCCTCGCAGCCCCCTGTCTTCCAGCTTGCATGTACCCGGCAGAAAAGTTTCCATTGTTCACGAAAGGGTTTGAAGCCTGGTTGCCAAAAAAGTGACAGGGGAATAAATGGGCTTCGTGGAGGCTGGGGGTGGGGGCATTACTTTCATACCCCTTTTGGTTAAAGCTATAAATCACACCGGGGGTTGGTTTTGTTTTCAAGAAAGTCCTAATAAAACACCAGATTCTTAGTGTAACTCGTTTGGCTCATTTTTCACAGCCAAAAGAACTGATTTACGGGGCAAACATCGCCGCCGCCGTGTCAGGACGGCTGAGGTGGGTGCGGGCAGCGAGCCGCCCCGTGCCGCTCACACGGGACCCAGGTGTCACAGCCTGCTGCGGGTCTCAGCACTGGGGCCGTACCAGGGGACCAGGGGGACAACATCCCATTTGGGACAGCGGGGAGCTCGGCCATGCTTTGGCATTTCCCGCGGAAATCCTCGTGATGAGGCTCGCTGGCGGTGGAGTCGCTGTCAAAGCCCCCCCAGGAGCCAGGATCGGGCCCCCGAGCGGAGGGCTCTAGTGCCCCCTTGCCACCCAGTGATGTCCCCAAGGCTTCCCCATCAACTTGAAGCCCTGGGGGCTTGCCACAGGGACTGCGAGGGCGGGTGCCACGATGCCACGTGCGCAGGGAAGCAGTGGCCGAGCATCGCCCGGCGCCTCGGCCAGGCAGCAGCACCCGGCCCAGGATGGGAGAGAGGTTGTGCAAAAGCAACTGTAAAGGATATAAACCTTCCGCGCCGAGCAAAAACACGTTTTGCTTTTCAGCCTTTGAACAGCATGGTAAAAAAGCAAATTCTTTCTCCTGGTCAAATGGGCCATGGGGTATTGGCTCATTACTGAGGGTTGTTGTTCCCTGGGCTTTGCATTTACAGTCTAAGGCCTTATTTTCCATAAAGGGGCTTGGAAGGATTTTTCCCCAGTGATCTAATTCTCCACACGGGGCTGTGAAGGCTATAACAGCTACTGCTTTGTGCCTATACTCAGCTACATAAAACACACATTGAAGGGAGGCATTCTCGAGGTATGTGTATGTTTGCTAATATGAATACTCGCTATTAGCGGAGGTGGAGGGGGTGCAGGTTTTAACATCTCCGCAGGGAGGTGTTCGGCTGTTGGCAGGAAGGAGGCAGATGGCGGGGCTGTTGCTGAATAGAAGCTAAACTAAAAACACCAGGGGCCTCATCTGGGCCGAGTTTCTCTTCTCTCCCTTTCTCGGGGCTGCTGCAGGAAGAACAATGTCAATTTTTTTCCACCCCCCTCCCTTCTTTTTTTATGAATGAAAGTAGAGAGGCGAGGCAGGATTGAATGTGTATGTCATTCAGGGGCTATGACAGAGATGATTAGGGAGGTCAGTGAACTCCTTTGCAGCCTTGAGCATGCGGTCACTCTATTCAGCAGCCACAGAATAGACATCAATATAAAAAAGCCCGTCCAATTTGCATTAGTATTCAGATAAAGATATTACTCCGTACGATTTGTGAATGTCAAGTAACGCTGGCTGTTTTCTTAGAGAGCAGACCGGCTGAAACGGCAGCATTTTGCTTTTAAAAGCTTCTGATAACTGGCCTGTCTCCTGTAGCTGGTTTGTAAGTGTCTGTCTGCCTACAATATACGAGAAAAAAGGGGAATTTCGGGGCTCCTTAGCATTCGGGAGTTAGCAGCCGGAGCTGTGTATGTGCATTGAAAGAGTTGTACGGAGTGCCAAAAGGGCGGAAAAGGTGCCAATACGGGATTTAGCCGAGCCGGGGCACGTACGGATTCCTGTCACTTCTCTGCTTGGGAATGGCAGGAGATGCGCTGGGTTTGGACGATGTGCTTCGTGCAGCTGATGGCAGCCGTGCTCTGGTGGCCCGCCAGTTTGTGCCCGGCAGCGGGTGCGAGGTGCGCGCTGCATGCGGCCTGGCTCTGTGTACCTAAATGATCCAAAGGTCACCCTGAAATTGCTCTCGTGCTGAAGTGAGTGCCACACGGCACTGGAGTAGGGCTCGGGGTTCACGTGGTCCCTTCAGGGAAGTGTTTTAAAACCCTCTAAAGGAGCCCCTTGTAAATTGGTGGCGCTTCTGACTTCGTGCCCGAGACCTGAAACCCTTTAGACTCAGTGAGCAGCCATGAGATAAAAAGTTGTCCTCTAATAATAGCAGCTAAAAAAAGGCAATTAAGCCTTTAAAGTTGAGACTAGCACGTTTTATTGAGTAATAAAGTAAGAGGACACGAGTGAAGGATGATGAAATATGGATTTTTTTGGTTGTCTTTTCCTTACCTAGCAAAAAAAAGTCTGTTCCAGAGCAGAGGCTGACTCACTAACGGGCTCGCCAGTGGCTGTGTAACCCCACATCTTCTACACGTATTGGCAAGGGTCACTCCAATTAAATCCGAGGGTTTTTTTTTTCTTTTAATTAAGGCTTCATTAACAACCATGGGGTAGGGAACGTGATGAAAGTAAATCTGAAGATTGTGTTAGCGAAGTGTTGATCTGCTAATTAAATCATGCAATTAAGCTAAGCCACTCTGACCAGCACGTTAACTTTTATGACTCTCTCCAACAAATCTTCAGGGCTGTTGGGGAAAGCATTACCTGTCCAGCAGCCTGCTCGAGCATGGGTTTTGAAGTTTTGGTGCAGCATCTCCGCTGCGCCAGGACTGTTCCCATCCAGAGGGATCCAGTCCTGCAGCCTGAGCAAAGCGAAATTTCATGTGAAATTTTGGGGAGGGCTTTTTCCGCCTCCGTAAGGCCGGGAAACAATTTTTTCCCCTTTGTGTATAGTCAGTAAAAGTGAACTTTGATACCCGACTGTGTGCTCAGAGAGCTGTCCTCTCGGCACGCTCACTGCGTGTGTCTGCTCTTTAAGTCAGGGACCCAAAAAGGCAGGGGGTGACCCTGGTTTCTGACCGGTTAACCAAATTTCCACTTCACAGCAGCGTTAGACCAACACGTTTCTGACAGTGCCCTGTCAGCTGGCAGGCAGAGCTGTGGCAGGGCTGTAGCTGAAGCTTGGTGTCCGTGCCGGCCGGGACGTTTTGCTGGCAGTCGCTGGAGGGGGCAGGATGCGGTGCTGGAGCTTGGGCACGAGCCCTGAGGCTTCAGAAGAGGTGAAGAAGTGACCGTGTTGTCCCCAAGAGTTTAGCTTTTGGCAGTTTTTAGTGTATATGGATACTGATCAGGAATGCTACAAGTTCAGATATTTCTATTAGGAAGGCAGGTGAAATTCCCTTCCTAGCTGGGCAACTTTTTCCCAGCTGGGCTGGACCTGATGCACAGGCATCGATTAAACCTACGTTAGTCTTATTCTGCTTCCTCATTTGAAAGGACTTACCTCTTTTTCCTAGTGTGCTGCATGCTTGTAACCTTCCCTGTGCCCTGGGAGTCAGTTTGTCTGGCTCTGCATACCTTTTTCTCCTTTTTTCAGAAAAGAAAAGCAGCCTGAAACAGCCTGCTGACTCAGCACCCTCCGAGCCGGTCGGCAGCGCGGTTTGGTGGACGGCTTTCAACGTTTGCTGTTTCATGCCTCTGAACACTGTTTGGTTTATAAACTTCATCCCCCCAGGCCGGGTGCCAGGGGACGGTCGCTCGTTACAAATGCTCCATACACCCCTTTTTTTTTTTTTCTTTGCAGCAAACGAGGCTGGAGCTGGGTAAAGCCATGCCTGGTCCCTGCAAGTGGGCAGCCCAGGCTGCTGGAGGAGTAAATCCCACAGCACCCCCTGGGCAAGCCGCAGGCTAAAGCCGTGTCTGAAGATGCATTCGATGCTGAAAGCACCTTAAATTACCTTGTGACACCCGGGCTTTTTTACCTAGGCCTCCTACATAGCTTATCATAGCTAACCATAGTTTGCTGTCTGCCCCTCTTTGGGCTGTTTATCTGGTGACCTCGTAAAAAAAATGTGCCTTTTCCCTGAATTGGAGCTGACAGCCCCAGTGCCTCCTTCCTGATAGCTCGCAGCTCAGGTTGCCAAGTGTCGTAGATATGATTTAAAGCTCTGGATGTGTGAAGAAGGGCTTTTATTCCTGCGGGGAATGCGGTATTCCTGATGTTGCTTCCCCCTAAAGTATCAGGTCCTTGGATTGAATGACCAGGAAGTTTCTGTAATATCAAAAGCAAACAAGAACTGTGAGATATGAGCCGAGTAAAACCTTTGGTAAACTTAGTAGTTAAAATGTGAAAGGTAATCAGACGTAAACCTGCCCTATCATTCTGATAGGCTATCTGGGGGGGTTGCAGCATTCAGGTGGATAGGGACAAGCCCAGCAGTTAAATTGTTTTTTTTTTTTCCTTTTTTTTTTTTTCTGTGACACTCAGGTTACACAACTTAGCAAAGCTTTTATTTTTGAAGAATTGCAGCGCAGCAAAGCGAGAAAGCACTTCTCCAGTAACCGCTTCAGTTTCAGATGTATTCATCTAAAAAAGGTGTGGTATTTGTAGCAGAGGGGGAGCTAGCTTCAGTGAGCTGGCCTTGCTTCCTCAAGGCCCAGAGAGGAGGGGAAGATAAAGACTCAGTTCAATAAAAAGGTTATATTAAAACTTGGAAGCGCGCTGTAGTCTCTTTATCGCGCAGAGCCGTATGCAAAACAATTACCATGTGCTTACACGTCGAGCATCTGTGGGATTTTGGGGCCGTGCCATCTCCGCAGGTTGCGAGGGGTTAAAAGTATTAATGACTCAGAAGTGAGAAGGCTTCCAAGTTTTCGGGTGAGGGAAGGACGCAGTCTGGGGCTGCGATCTGCGGCTGGAAAACCCTGCAGGCTGCCCTGCGTGCCAGAGGCAGCGTGCCCCGGGAGCACCGCGGCACCAGCACCACCGATGGTCGTCCCACGCGCTGCCCGACTGCCTTAAAACGTTAGGGTGATCCACGGCAACGTGCTGATTTGTGTGTTTTTTTGAGGGAGATGAGTGTTTTCCCAGGGGAAAGCAAAATAGACATCTATCCAGGCTTTTCTTTTGAGGGCAGGGAGGTACGGGAGATAGATGCTCCTGGGTCCAGATGATGCGACCAGCCCTCGGCAGCCTCCCGCTCTCCCTGTAAAAAGAGTGAAAGCTCCCGAGAATTGGGATTTTTCACTTTATTTGGATGCTTGGCAGAGTTTGTAAAGGCCCTTTGGGGTGACTTCGGCTCCCGGTTCAGAGGGTTCGTTGCTTTGTTTTGGGGGTTTCACTACTCGCTGCTGCTTGTAGTCCTGTAAAAATAATAATGAGGTCCTGATCCCGCGCCTATTGAATCCTAAGCAAAAAAGCCCCCATTGATTTCCAAGGGAGCAGGCTGGAGCCGTTAACAGATCGTGGTGGGAGCGACTGTTTAGCATAAGCGGGGATTGTTCACAAAGTTTTCTAATGACCCAAACATTTTAACAAGCAGAGGAAACTTTAGGAAGGTGGGGAGGTGCCTGCCTCTGCTGCTCCAGGGCCATCCCCAGACCTCCCGTGCCCTGCGAAAGAGCTGGCCCAGGACCTTCTCTTTCCATATTGCTTTTGGCCAGAGGCTGCCTTTGCACCGAGCCATTGCAGGTTTTTATGCCCCCCATTAAGCCTGGATGCAAATTCGTGGTACCTCACTAACCGATGCTGCCTGGACCCTCCTGCACAGTGCTCTGGTGCTGCTTGCACCAGAGCAGGAGCTGGTGTGATGTGGGTTACAGCAGCAGCACTCGGCGAGGAACCACCGTGGTACAGCAGAGAAACCCTGGAGGAGCTCCCCCAGCTCTTCACAGGCACGGGAAAATGGTTTTCTCAGAGAGCTGCGTTGCATTTTTTTTTTTCCTATTTCCCGCTTTCATGTGCAAGACTCAAATGCAAGAAATTCCCTCCCAGCAAAATATTTCAGCAGCTTATTAGGAGACTGTAGGTCTTGAAGTAAACAGTGATGTGATTTTTTTTTTTCCCCCCTAAATTTTTTAACTTCTCTGTATAGATCCCCAGGGCAAGCGTTTTATTTGTGGCCGATAGCAGGGTCTGCAAGATTAGCACGCTGGTTCCCTGAAATGTGCTGGGGGTATCGGAGCTAAAAATGGGGGGGGGGAACATTTGCAGTGGGAAGATTAGGGAGTTTGGAGTGTGCACTGACAACTAGCATGTGCAACCAAAGATAAATCCTCCATAAGCCAATCTTTAATTAAAAGAATGATCGGAATTAAGCATAGCATTATCTCTGCTGATCTGTATCACGTGGAGCCTGTACGAATAAAGCATTTTTGGGGAGGGAGAAGAGAAAAACACCAGATTTTAATCTTCTTTTGGTAGCCGATATGTCTGCCTTTTGAAAGGGCATATTTCTCCCTGTCTTGGAGTACCCAGGCTTGTTGACAGTAAACAACTGTCACTTGGCAGTTTATGAAAGAGGAGGAATGTTTAAGAAAACATGTCCAGTTTAAATAGTTATGTTAATAGCTGGGGATTCGTGCAGAAGTAGGGGGGGCAGTAAATGGAGGTGCATAAATTAGTTGGTATTTCCTGCGCAAGGCACGAACTGCGAACAAATGTAGTTGGAACAGGGGGGAACACTTGCAAAATAAAATAAAAAATACATTCATCTTACAGCCGGCGTGTTACACACGCTCCTGCAGATTTGCATGAAAGAATTTTTTTTTTTTTTTTTCCAGGGAAAACTCAGTCTCTTTCTTGCAGCATGCAGTGGGTTGGGTGCCTGGCGATCGGTCAGCCCACAGCCTCCCCCTGCCCATCGCGCCCCTCGTCCTTGCCTCTCCTCCCCAGGGCTGGGAGAAGAGAAACCTCGGCCTCCCAGTCCGCAAACTGATAAATTGCAGAAAGGAAGGCAAAAAAGTAAGAAAGAGCAGATGGTGTCCTCTCTGCATCCTTTCCCAAAATTGCTACAAATCCATCACCCACCTTCTTCTGCGTTAAGCGCTTGCAAATGTAGTGAGTGATGGCCAAGCGTGAAGCGTTCCTTCCCCATGAGCCCAAAGGCATCATTGTCAAAAAGGTAATGAGTGAGTGCCTGGTGTCAAGCACTCAAGAACTGTAATTAAGCATAAAAATAAGTTTCAGGCTTTCCAGGCTCCTGATTTCCCTGCCTTGGGAGCAAGAGTATAAAATGCTATTGGGGTGTGCTGATGTTTGCTTTGGAGATAACCGGTAAAACCATGTTCTTGTCCTCACACAGCTGCATCCCCAGCTCCCAGCCCAGCTGAAATACCGTATAAATACAGTAAATACCATAGAATCTAAGTGTAGATACTACGTTATGGATACTAGATCTTTCATTCAGCCTTGGGTATCTCAGAGAGAGAGCCTTGACTGTGGCAACTTCTCTTGCCATCGTTTCTTCTACCCATTATTAGAGGAGATTGAGTGGCTCCAGCAAATAAGAGTCCCCAGAGTGTGGGGTCACACTTCAGTTTTGGCCAGCAGTTCAATTAGTGTTGCTGTCATTTAGACACAGAGGCAAAGGAAACCCAAACCTGAAGCATCCTGCCCCAGAAATGCTTTTGAGATCTGCCCCTGGCTTAACCATCTGCATGCAGCCCAGAAAAAAAAGAAAGGAAAAACAGTCCTTGCACGAGTTTGTTGAGTTGTACAGGGACTCCAACCTGTGTGATATTTAGTGGGGAAATGAGATTCCTGCCTTATTGCCCTCAGCGATGGATTTGAGAAGGCAGAGGGCATTTTCATTGGGATGTCTTCATGGAGGGAGAGGAACCACACAGGCGGCTGGGGGCACAGTAGGGTTCCCCTGTACCCTTCTCTCTCAGAGCAGGCAAAAAGGGACAGCTTTGTCCCCGCTGCTCTGATTTCCATGGTGGGTCCCAGCCCCATAAACTGGGCTGCCCACCTGATTCTGGCTATCGCAACCCTACACACAACACAAATGCTTCCTGCTAGGAGCCCTCTGGATAAGGTAATCATGTCGGTGGAATGTGTTAGTCCTGGCAAAAGGCGCCTGAAGCCTTCTCAGGTGCTTTCAAAATATGCGTAAATGTTTGAAGTGGAGGTTTTCGTCCCCTCTGCCCCCCTGCTCCCAGTGCATAGCAAATGAGGCACGGACAAGTGGTGCAGTCTTCGCAGGAATGTCATCCACTGCTGCTTGAGCTTGTCTGGTTTTGGGGTGAGGAGGAGCTGTAGGAGCAGCATGCAGTGTCTTGGGGCTAGAAGGAAGAGGAGGTAATGCTGAATTGGATGCCAGTCCTCTGCTAGGGAGTGGAGGGGCCAGAGCCCAGATTTTGGGTCACTTGTGGGTCTGAACTGCTCAGTGGTCTCACTGCTGTGAGCAGCTCTCGCTCTTCTTATGGATATGTACATCTACATGAAGAAATAGATATAAATATGTGGGGAGGGTTCAACTTCATGTCTTGGCTTGTGCTGCCGGGTGTTGGTAGTTCATCCACCCACCCCACCCAAGGGAGCCCCACTGGAGCTTGCCAGTGGTGGCTGGCTTTCAGACAAAGCCAGCCCGTGTGTGGCCACTGGCCTCAGATTTATGTACCACGGTTTCTGTTTGCAGAAGAGAAATGGCTCTTTTCTTCCTCCTTTCTCTTGCCCGTTGCAATGACCAACCCCACTGTCACAATGGCATCCATCTCACAGGGATGTGTGGGAGCTCATTTGCGGAGTGACGAGATTTTTTAAGCATTTTTTGGGGGATGGAAAGGAAGGGAAAAGCTGGGAAGGTCAGACCATGGAGGATGGAGCAGGTTCCTGAGAGAGTCTGTAGAAAGTCCCAGGCTCCTGCAGGCAGGACCAGCTGTGTCCTACTGCAGGACGCTCCACAGAGAGTGCCTTTCCTTATGGATGCATTAAAATAGCTGTGTGTGGAGCTGTCTAACCTGCTGCTGGCATTTCTGGAGCCGACCGTGGTTCAGTTCCTAGAGGATAATTATTTGGGAGCATTAAAGCAGTTTGTAGGGAGTGGGAACTGAGACACGCATGACTTCCTTGAACTCTCTCTTAATTTATTACGTGCCGTCAGAAACCCGCTGTAATAGATATGGTTGCACGAGACCATTAAAAGGTCCGTGCTGCTGAACCTGATGCCCTGCTGTTGCTGCTGGAAATGATAAAACGCCGTGTTCGGGTAGGATGGTATGCAGCACTCTGTGTGTGTGCGCCTAGGCATGTATGCCGGTAAGTCCTGCTAATTTAGGGATTGTTTTCCAAGTCTGTTTTCTATAACTCCGTAGACTTAATACAAATAAAGAGTTGACCAAGTTTCCTGTGAGAAGCCCAGAACAAATGCTAGCATGGGATTTGAATGCAGAAAGGTGAAAACACAAAATGTATACAGAAACAGCAAGTCAAACAAGCTGAAAAAATACTGTAAGGTTGATTTAACAGAGCAGTGAACTCCAAGCTGTCTAATCCCTTCAGCAGCCTTCTTTAAAGAAGAGAAATAAAAGAATTTTCGACAACCACTTTTATTTTACCATCTCTCAAAACCCTTTCTCGTACTGCTGAAGGGCAAGCGTTGAGTTTTGCACAAGGGCAAAGTGTTGCAGCTTTAGTGAGATGTGCCTTCTAAATAATAAAATCTTGGTTTGTCATTCGCGACTTTAGATTACAACAGCTCAGCCTTCACGAAAGGAGATTAGACTTCTGCAATTTGGGTACCTGGCACCTCCATCTCGCTCGAGGCATTGAAATAACAGGCTTGATTTTGAAAGATGCTGAGCCAGGTCAGGCTCCGCATTAAAAGCACTTAAGCACTCTTAAAATCTGGCTATTCATTTTGATGCCTAGATATGGATTTCTGGGCTTAATCACTGACCTTTGCATTTCAAATGTTTGGCCTTTGTTTTCTTTGCTAAGTATGCAGACAAAGTGGCCCCCAAATTATTTTTTTTCCCTTTTACACAGCTGAAAACAGCTAGCAGAGAAGCCTCGAAGTTCTGTGTCTTATTACTGAGAAATAGGGATCTTTGAAAAATGCCATTTTATGTAACTCAAGGGAAGCTTGCAAAAAGGGAAATATTTGCTTATTTTCATTCATATAAACGTGATCAGTAATATATCTAAAACCCACAATCAGTTGGGAAAAAAAAAAAAAAGAAAAAGAAACTATCCTAAACCTTTGCCCTCTCTTAATCCGTGTGCACCAGGTTTTTTTTTTTTTTTTTTTTTTTTTTTTTTCAGATGTGCTTTTTTCCCCCTCCTGAAATAGAGGCAATTGATAGGCTCATAAACAAATACCAAACATTAAGCCCTAATCTCCATATAGAGGGGCCTGACCCTTTTTATGGAGAGAGAGGGTAGAGGGAGGAAACAGGGCCAGGAGTTTGAGGTTTAATGCTTATTAAAGTTTTAGTGGGTGGGAAAATGCAATCAATAAATTTTGTTTAATGCCTTGAAACTGGTGTTGGTTTTCACTAGCTACGCTGGAGAGTAGTTTTCATTTTGAAACTAGGACACTCGTAGTTGGAATGACAATTAATGTGGAGTGAATATGGTCCCAGTTGGAAGCCGGGTTTTGAATAGCATGAAAACTCCCCCCACCTCCCATCACTGGCTCCAGAGTATGGTCGCTTCCGTTTTTAATTAGCGGGCCAGGCAAAATTTAGCTCATTGTGCCTTTCTGCTCTTTTGGCCCAGTGGCTAGCTTGGATTTCTCCATCTTGCTGTCATGAGGCTGTTCTTTTTATTTTTCGTCAGTTTTGGCGCAGGGAGGAAGGGGGGCTTCAGGATACTTAGGATTAAAGTCATTGTTCCGGGGTATTTACAGCCAGCTGCCTGCATTAAATGAAGATTAGAGGAGCGCACATGAGAAGTGCAAGGGAAACGCAGAGGCGCTGGGATTTGGTGGCTGCATAGCTGTGAACCGAAGGGGAAAGTTTGGGGCCTTACGGCAAATTTTTTCTAGCACCATGTGATCTCAAAACCCGCTTCAGGAAAGCATCACAAGTGCCTGCCTGGACCAGGCTGGGAATTGTATTCTCACTATTCCGGGTCTGCATCCCATAGAAACTCCCTCTGAGGTGAACCTCAACTGTTGGGCCTGGTGGCGACATACTGTTTAAAAAAGATGTCTTCAAGAGCATTGAAAAGGTGCTGAATGTTCTACTAGCATTCACCAGATAGCTGAAAACCTGCCCTGAGGTCGAGAACTCTCAATGTGATGAGTTTTTGAAGGATTTTCAGAAAGAAATGAGGGTGTAGAGGAGGACCCTGCCGAACTGCCTGGTCCGGGAAGCATGGTGTGCTGATGCCTGAAGAGCTTGGTTTGCTCAGGACCTCCACTCCATGGTGGTTTTTTGTGCACTTTGGCGTGGTTCTGGGAGCCAGTCCTGCTTGAGTGGAGGCTGAGGATGAGCTTTGCTCAGGCCTTTGGGAAGATGGGAAGCCTCAGTCTAGGCCTCAGTTTCCGTAACGGCCTCTACTGGCTTCAGCCAGTAGTGCTGGTCATTTACTCATTACAGCAATGATTTTTTTAAACTTCCTCAGGCATGAGGAGCAGAAATTTAAAGCCTTGACCATTTTGTGACAGGATCAGCCAATTGAGACCAAGCCAGGACACTACTGCTACCCTGTGCAGCCAGTGATTTTGGCCTCACTCCTCCCGTACCACCATGTCACTCCACGGATCCGAAAGCTGGGACTGAGTTGGCCACCACTCCTGTGGCAACGTGAGGCAGACACCAAACAGACAACCTATGGTTGTGCTTCCCCTAGGATCAGCCCAATGGGTGTCCCATCCTTCAGACTTGTGTAGGAAGAGGTCCAGGTTGACCGTGGTTAGCTACCATGGTTGGGTGAGGTGGGCTGGGTTATGACTGAGTGTGGGCTCAGTTACTGTCCTTCTCTGGAGTAAAGCAGGACCAACATGAAGCCTTTGGCACCCAGGAGAACAGGAACTATCTATGTGGGCATTCTTGAGGTGCTTCAGCACAAGCCAGAAGCTCCCATGGGATGCCTGGGACCATCAGCATCCCCACTACCTGTCTTTAGGAACCACTGATGTTGAAGTGGAGGACATTTCATTCGTTTTTTTTTTTCTTTACTTCAGAAAAAAAAAGTGCAGAACTGTGAGACAGATATGGGTGGTAGTTGCTTCTTGTTCTTTTTTTTTTTTTTTTTTTTTTATTAAAGGAACAAATGAAAATCTGGCCAAACTTTAAGGAAAATACCCATCAGTGTCTGTTCCTTTAAGCCGGCAAACTCCCAGCTGAAGGCTGTCCTTGGGACAGGCACTCTGTTCTCAGCAGCAACCAAAGCTTTGTGTTCCTGGGGTTTTGCATTCCCATTTTTCCTGGGTGTAGCCAGGAGACCCCTTTGATTTGTTCTATTTTTTTATTTTTTATTTTTTTTACTCCTTAGGGGTTTCCAAGTGCCACAGGGAAATCCTCCCAGCCAAAGTGTTTTTGTAACTATTTTGGCTTTGTGACGATTTATTTCTTCTTTTAACTCTCAGCATCTGAATTGGGTGATTTGAGAAAACAGTCCATTAAAAGGAGGATACTGTAGAGTCCTGATGAATCCTGTTTTCTACTTGGCCGGTGGAACAGAAAGCTAATTGCCAGTAGTAAATCCATTCAAAGGAGGGCTGGAGGGAGGGAGAAAAGCTAATATTCCTTCTTGAATGCCATTTAATCTCTGAAACCTTTCATGCAGATGTAAATTAGGATTTGCACAACAGAGTCAACAGTTGCTCCGTAGATAAGGCAGATTTGCAACATCTGCTTTTCCATTTGAGAAGCCCTTCCAAAGTCGCTGTTGGGGATAGCCAAGCTAAACACTAGAGGTTTTTTTCCCATAATCTCTTGTTTATGAAAAAAATGCATATGATTCAAGAATTAAACCTGGTTATTATTCTGGAGATTCTCTAGGAAGAAAGTTTGCTTTCCTCGTAATACACAAATCTAAAATAAAAAAATACGAAAAAAAAAAAAATCCCTGGGTGGTAATAGAGCTCAGCACACTTGTTAAGGCCGTGGAAGAAATGCTGTCTGGTAGCAGTCGCACAGGCGCTGCAGTGGTAATACTGTATAAACAGTTTACCTTTCTTTATTATTAGGAAAGCTATTTTAAGCTTTTCCAGAAGAACCCCCCCACATCCCAGAGCAGACAGCAGGTGAAAGATAAAGCAACCCCTTCAAATGGCTGAAGCAAACTGTTTTCAGGCGTTGTTTCCTAAAGGCAATTTTTTAAATCACAGCTTAGGCTTCTACAGAAGTGACCGAGTCATTTCACTTACAGAAGTGAACAGGCTTTGGGGTTTTACAGAGGTGTGAGTCCTCAGGAGCCCTGTTGAGTGGAGGAGATAACCTGTTTGTGCCTCGCTGCTGGAAATGATGTTTTGGCCAGGCATCCCTTGGGGATGTGCTCACTGGTGCCCCTTCTGTCCAGGTTGGTGAGGATGTGGGCAGGCAGGGATGCTCCACTGACACCATCACACATGCTGCAGAAAAAGGGGAAGCGTTACCTTGCATAAAATGCTTACAAAAAATAATAACATATGTATATATAATAGATATATAATGTGTTGTTGTAAGGGTGACCAGAGATGGGCCACTTTCCTACCACTCCACCAGTCTTTTTTGCCCTAATGAGGCAGGGATGGGGTGAGCAGGCAGTCCCACCATCTTATCATGCCCCTGCTCCTTGCTGTCCCCCATGGTTTCGCCAGGAGGATGGGTCTTGGGGGGCTGCTTGGTGCCAGGTTTGGGGCTTTTTGGGTGGGTTTCAATGTTCCCTGGGGCCTGTGTGCGTCTCTGGGGAGGGGGTGGCACATCCTGGTTTGGGAACATTGCAGGATGCTGGCACGGGAGCTGGCACAGTGTCTGCTTGTCACTGCTTGCCAGCACTCCTGGCTGCCCTTATAAATGATGGCACATCCCAAATGAACAACATGCAGCCAGAAAAGAGAGGCTTATTCTCATTTTCATCTATGGGGCTTGCTCTTCCCAGGACAGAAGCCCCTGAGGGGAGGACATGCATATATTGGGGGACACAGGGTTGCTAGCAAGCTGGAGCCCTGTTGAGAGGGATCAGGCTGATGAAGCTTCATACTAGGACTAGTATACTGGGCTGCAGCTGTAGGAAACTGGGCTCAACACAGCTGGCTTCTTGCCGTGGTGCAGACTGGCCAGCCTGCATGGAGGGAAAGTGAAAAACATGGTGTGGGTTTTGGGAAAAAATAAAAACGAAAGGGTTCTTTGCTCAGATTTTACTGTGGGACAGTTGAAAGCAGAAAGTGCTTTATTTTATTCCTCTGCATATTTCCATCAGACTGTTGTGGGGAATAATACTACCATGGCCCCCAGTAACATCATGGGACAGTTACGTAGAGACCAGGACTGACCCCACAAGGAGGAGACGGCACTGATTTGAGCCTGGGGATAACCTGTGTCCTCTCTGGCACCATGGCCTCATTCATCCCAGCAGTGCAGGGCCTGGGGAGGTTTCCATGTCCCTACAGCAGTGAGCCACGGGCTCAGTAGCTGCAATCATTTTTTCCTGGGAACAGGACACCAGTCTCTGCAGGAGAAAGCTCGGTGTGGCTGTTACCCTGTGATCCTATAATATATTCTGTCACGGTGGATTTAGCGCAATAAAATACATAGAACGAGAAAACAGTTTTGAATTAACCTACAGAGAGGAAATGAGTAGAGTGCTGCTATCTTTCTGCTTGTTAACATGGCAAATACAGATTGAACAGAGGAAAATGCTCTCCACTTAAACACGAGCCACCAGAGCCGCTTGGTTAATGTCACCACTGAGCTGTGAAATAATCATGGAAAAACCTCCCTGGGATTTTCAGGGCTCTGGATCGGGGTGAGGAATATTTAGTCATGGTACTGACGGTGGCGAGCCTCAAGCCTGTCCAAAGTCCTGGGGCTCCCCCACCCCACTGAGCATCCCCCAGGCGCCATCGTCCTTCACCTCCCGGAGCAGCCATGGTGCTTTGTGTCACAGCACCTGGAAATAGTCCCCGACACCAGGGAGGGCATCAGCCAGGGTGCAGGTTGGCTTAAAGTTTTGGGGGAGCGATAGGCAGCCCAGGAATATCAGCCCAGGAGAAATAAATCCCCGTATATCCTTCTGCAGCTCTTGAGAGCTGCCTGCGTTCAAACCAAAATAAAACACTTCCAGGCTCAGCCCGAAACAAGTATTGATGTCTAAGAGGAGCAGACATTTGATGGAAATACTGACACGCTTAAGTATGCAGAGCTCTGAACCACACAGAAAGTGAATTATTGCTGGGATGAGCCAAGCAGCTACAGAGATGAAGTATCTTATCCTTATAAGTGAATCCACACAAAAGCATTTTAGTGTAGCTGGGCCAGCTGCTTCTCGTTGTGGAAGGTGCTTCCCAGCGAGTCACTGCCTTTTTGCTCTGCTGAAAGGTCCAAAAATTGCCTGTTTCTCTGCAGCCTGTGTGCTACGGGCAGCAGCAGTAACGCTGCAAGTGCAGATCTTCCTCAGAAGTGTCTCTTGGTAATTCCCGACTCATTACTGCTTCGGCTGAACTAATAAATGGTTGAATCTGAATCATATCTTGGGAGCCCAGTGCGTGAATTGCCTCCTCCTCAGTATGAACCCATTAAAGCTGCAAACTCATTAATCCCAGTGCTGCTAGCAAGAGGCGGAGCGGCCTCCCTTAGCCCTCACGGCAGCTGATCCCCAGTCATTCCTACCTGTGGAAACCTGTGCTTACAGCTCTCTGCTGCGGGGTTTGAAAAGATGCTTTTAAGGTTGGCTTAATCCCAGTAGGAGTTTGGGAGAGCGGCATGGGGGAACCTTCATAACCTGACTTGCAGTAGAAACACTTTAAGTTCAAAGGGGGATAGCTGTTTGCCAGCAGTGAGGATGGTTTTCTTAGGACGCAGGACTGATACTCGGGTGATGGGAGCTGTAACCCCAGTCAGTCTGAAAGCTTCTTCCCAGCAGCGCTGCTTTGCAGCGGGACGTTTTGTGAGTGCCTACATCAGCTGCATGTCCAGATGCAAGAAGCAACTGTTGGGAGAGCTCAGTGCCTGTTCCCCCTGCTGGCTTCTTTATCAGCTAGCAGTGGGAAATCCGGGATGAAGAAGGAGGCTAAACCCTCCCCAGGTCCCCAGGAGGACTCAGCCTCTCTGCATTAAACCCTGTGCCAAGATGTTGTTGGAGATGTAGGCTTCTGCTCGCCAGCCTGATGGTCAGTTAAGGAATAATAACAGTAAAACATCATTGTCCAAGGTCCCAGTTAGGCAAAGGGCTCAGGCACTTCAGTGCACGTTGGAGTACTTTGTAGAGGTCCTCAGTTTAGGTCCTGTTTATTGTTTACCCATGGGTATATAAACTGAAACTTGAAAAACTGTTTAAAGAATTGAGATTAAAACCATCAGTAACGTTCTCCTTTTAAGTTGTCACTCATTCAAATTTCCAGGTGTTGCACACGGTTGATGGGAATAAAGTCAGTAGGACTGAAGTGTGTATTTAACAGGCATCAGATATCTGCTGGAGACCAGCTGGGGAGATTGAGGGCAGAGTTGTCAAAATGAAGGTGTCAGGAACAAGAGATGAGGCTCCTTTCCACAGGAAGCTGCCTTGTCACTTTGTCATTAACACGGGTTCATTATGGTTTTAAGAAAAGAATGACTTCCTTTTAAATGGCTAACCAGCACAGTTTGGTTTGGGCTTGTTCCTGTTTGATAGGTTTACGATACAAAAGCCAAAATATACAAGTCTTGATCATTTGGCAAACAGCTCAGGTAAAACCGTGTTTTGTATGGAGGAATGGTGCAGCTGCGTGGGGTTTGTTTTCCAGTAGATTAAATGAGCAACAGCTTCCATCCGAGTCAACAAAGATCGGTAGCCATCCATTCAAGTGCAAAGCTGTATACGGGGCTTTTTTATCAGAAGCCAAAGCTGGTACCATGCAAAAAGCCCAGAGAAGGGAGGCAAAACCCTGAAATGAACATATAAAACAGAAAATTCCTGTTCAGCTGGTGCTGCATGTTTCTTTTTCTCAACCATATTTCCCCAAGGATCTCCCAGCTGGGAAGAGACCGCGGGCAAACACTCAGCATTGTAGCAGGGGTGATGGAGATGCTGGTGTTCCTTCGTCTTTCTCTTTTTACTAACAGTGTATATTTCCAAGGGAAAATCTTTCCATTAAAAATAATATATAAAAAAAAGAAACCCTTAACTGTGTGAAGACCATTCTGGCCAAAACCAAAAATATTTGAGTTGGAATTACTGCCAGGCTATTAGGGAAGGGTGCTTTGTGACCCCAATGTGTGTGGGCTTTGCCTACTGCGGGATGATACCTCCCATGAAATGCTACTTTTTCAGGCCCCTAGAATTCATTGATTTTACCATGTAAGGCTATCAGCTGAAGCATTCACGTGTTTTTAAAGTTCCACGAGTATAAAAACTCAAGGAGAAAAGTAATACATTTTTCTTTTATAACCCGTTCCAATTCTTCCACATAATAGCAAAGAGCAACTGTGCTACAGTGCCTCATAATCAGGTGTTCTGAGCTGCTGAAATGTTGGTTTCACAGTTAAACTCTAATTATTCATGTGCTTGAGCTGCAAAATTAGGATCTCTATCCATATCTGATTACTGTCAGAGGTAAAGTTGGGCCACCTGTGGGCTGCCTGAATTTGGATCATGGGAGTAGGTTCAGACTGGTCTGTTTTGCATTACTTCTTACTTGCTAATCGTGTAATCTTAGCACCAGAGAGTCTTCTTCTCTGTGGATTAGGAATCTGTGCAATATGTAGTGTACAAAACCAAGAAGACTTGTGTGTGGTGGAGCACAACATCTCAGAGCTGGTGGAAGCCAGAAAGAAACAGATGGAGCATTGCAAAGTGAAAATGTTGGTTAGCATAGACAAAGCAGGGGACCAGTGTTCATGCTGTTCATACGGGGGGGTTGAGGGCAGCTGGGGAGGGATGAGGCTTCTTTTTCTAACTGGTGTAAAAGAGGAAGAAATTATTACATGTCTAAAGTGAGTTTATATGTCACTGCCAAATGAGTCTGAGGACTGTGAGACCAAGGAATTACACTTTCAGCATGTCTTGTGTTCCTTTGTGGGAAGACTTCTGAGTTGGAACCTTTCCTTTTGTCATTACCCTACAAAACTCCCCAGCCCACAGCAGGATTCCCTGTCCTCACTAGTGTAACAGGCTGCTGCAGCTGGTAGGTATACAGATCTGAGGGATTTCACCTTTCACGTTCAGTCTTTGGTTCTGCACACCTTCATTGCACAGAGCAGAGAGCTAGTGGGTGGGAACATTATTTTAGCTATTCCAGCTTGTCTGCTGTGCAGCCTTCTCCCTTGTTTCCTTCAGCCTTCGGAGGCTGCCTTGGGGCCACCCAGAGTCACTAGAAAAATTGGGTTAATCCCCATTCCTGCTCCTTGCTGAGTCCTACAGCACTTGTGGACTGCCTCATAGGAATGAAGAAGTCGAGATCCAGAGACCAAACTATTCTTCTCATGCTTATTTCTGCCAGATCACCACCCACATGCAACGTTGTATTTTGCAATGACCTTGCTGTATTCTGTATTATGCTGGGATCTGTGCTGTATTTTGTGATGCACTAGTTGGGACATTCATGTTCTGGTCCCTACAGCATTGAAGCAATCTCTACAAAGCAGCCAGAGACCTGACTGCGTTCTGCAGAGCTGCGTTTCTGCCTTACTACCTGCTTGGGGGGGTGCACAAGTCTCAACCTCTGTCAAGAAGAAGGTCTAGGTACATAGAAGCATCTGTAGGGCAAATAGAAATATAGAAATACATTTTGTTTGTGATTCTCTGATCTTTTGTTCTCTGATACCTGCCCTTACTCATTTCCATGTCTTTTTCCCTTTGCAGAATACTTGAGGAGTGAGACCGCCTTTCTGGAAGAGTTGGTGTTTGGAAGTGGAGATACCATTGAACTTTCCTGCAACACCGAAGGCTCTTCTGTGTCAGTTTTCTGGTTTAAAGATGGTATTGGGATTGCACCTACCAACAGAACTCATATTGGACAAAAACTGTTGAAGATAATCAACGTGTCTTATGATGACTCGGGGCTCTACAGTTGCAAGCCAAGGCATTCCAACGAGGTCCTGGGAAACTTTACAGTCAGAGTTACAGGTACGTGCAGAAGCACGGCTGCTTCACTGATTTTTTTTTTGTATTTTTGCCCCTTCACATGTTCAGCGCAGCTGGTGCTTGGCAGTGTTTTTCCATACTTAGTAGGTCTTTACCTCCCCAGCAACTCCTGGCAGTAATTAGTCTAGCAAAACAAAAAAACAATCAAAGAATGCTTGTGCGTCTGTACCAAATGTTAAAACTTGATGTTCAGATAGAGAGAGACTTGGAAATGGTGCTGGTCAGATTAAACCTCAAATTCTTCGTAACACTCAAATAGATGCAATGCTACACGTGCCTTTGAAGTCTTTTGTGAGTGAACTGTGGCTCAGGGAGGTTCAGTGACTTTTTCTACCTTATGTGGCAAATCAGTGGCAAAATTGGATGTCAAAGCTGGAGGTTCCTGAATGCTGTATCCCTATTTTAGCTGATAAATGTCTCTTCCCTCCACCCCAGTTATCGCACATGACTAGTTTGTTTCAGAAGTAGCTTATCTGCAGACTGCATGTCTAGAATATGTGCTTCATCAGAGGTACTTACTGCGAACCATATATTGCAAACAAGTGATGCGTTAGCAAAGCACATGCTGTCATTTGCGTGGCCATATTTTCCATGATGGGGACAGTAGGACAGAACAGCTACAAGCTGTCCAAGCTTGGATTGCTCAACAGAGGGTGCCAGAAAAAAATGTTGTTCCCAGATAGCTAACAAACAATGTTAAGATCATCTTCATGATTTCACATTGCTGCATTGGTAGAAGGATATCTGTCACTGAGAGCTGATAAAAAGCCTCCTAATCACACAGACTAAAGGCCTGAATTTTCAGAAGAATTAACCCCCTGTGGATCTAAGGTTTTGAAAATTTTTCTTCCCCTGTGTGCTGTTGGAGCCTTATCAAGTATTCCCAACACAGTAGGTCCTTGCCTCCAAAAGTTGAGTTCCCTCAAAAAGCAAGGGGCTCCATTTGAAAACCAAACACAGAGATGTCTGTGATAGCAAATCACATCCACTCCATAAAGGTCTTTCTCTTGCCAGAAATAGGATTTTGTGTAAGTGAGAGAATCAAACCATCGTGAGAATAAAAGCTCGTTTCAGCAAGCCTTCACCAACATCTGCTTTTCATTGAACATTACTGGAGATTGCTGTGAATGCTTCAAGGTCATATCAATTAAATGGTTAAAGAAGTATTTGGCCCTTGAAAGGCTTTCTTTAACTAGGTACGATTATTGGGACTATCCAAGGAACTGCAGGTTGTTAGAAACGTTACTCTCTCTTTTTTTAAGTGACATTAAAATGCTTTTGAGTTCAAGGGGCAGCAGGGAGGCAGAAGAGGGCAGCTGGTTACACATTCAAATGAAACAGCTGCCAGCCCCAAAAGTTTGTAAAGTGAGAAATTGTTTTAATAGTGGAAGGGCTGATAATCCTTTGCTTTTAGAAAGTGTAAGCCCCTGTGTTTTTCCTCTTCACTAATAATAGCTAATAACAGCTTAAGAACAAGCGGGTAACCTGAACCTGCTTTCTGACAGCATTACGAGTCTTTGATTCTATTAGCCCACTGTCATTACCACCAAAGTGCTGGTAATGTGGGAGTCTCCATTTTAGTTGTCAGCAGCACTTGTTTCAAACTTTGAAGCCCTGCTCGGTGTGGCAATAGTGGCGCCTCTCATACGCTCAGATATTTCTTCATAATTGTTATTGATTGCTCAGTGTTCCACTGCGGAGAGGAGATTGTTATCTGAGATCTGTGGTTTGCGTTCCCACTTCTTAAAGGTAACACCAGCGATTAGCTCAGATGTCTCGTTGGGTGTTTATGTGGATATCTGGTGTAAGGGGCTGGAGTTGTTCTCTTTGTCAAACCTGGTTAAATCTGTACTAATGAACCGTACCCGTAAGTGAGCAAAGGAGGCTGGCTTGACAAGATGTAATGCTCAAAGCAGCTGATAGACACCTAAGTCCCTTTCTGAGAGCTGCTTCCAGATCGTATCAGGATTTTCCTGTTAGGGACCATGAATTCTGAGTTCGCAGCAAACCAGCTCTTCAGCTGCAACTTCCTGTGCCCACTGAGATGGCTGATGCTGAAGGTAGAGCAAGGAGATGCTGGAGCTGGCATTTCAAGGCTTTTCCAGGTGGGCACGCTGTGTGGCCATGCTGGCAGGACACACTTCTGTCTCTGCAGACCCTTCTGGGGGGTGCTCAGGTGATGAGTACAAACCAAGGTGGTTATGGACTGATTGCACAGAGCTGGTGTCAGCATTAGGAAGCATCAGGTACCTGAGAAGGGAGAAGCTGCTACTCTAAACTGAAAACCAGTCTGATTAGCAACAGGCTTTGATTTATTTAAAATGCCTCCTATGACAGACATGGGCTTGATTGCTTTACTAGTTCACGAGAAAAAATGTACTGCCCTCTTAAAGCACAAACACTTGATGTGAATCACAACTGAAGACTGCATGCCCAAACTGATCTCCAGGCCTGCTGGCAGAAGCTCTGCTTCTGCAGCCATTTCATGCACGCCCTCTGGATTTAGTGGCCGAGCAGCACCCCTGGGATGAGCAGCATGGGCTGCAGGTTGGTATCAGCAAAAAGAGCTTTCGAAGTACCCAAGAACAAGCTCCTCAAGCCGAGTGACTAAAACTATTAAGCCCTTCTTGCTCATAAAGAAAGCCCTTTCTGAATAGTATCTAGCCGTTTTTTGCTGATGCCAATAGGTGTTGTCTTATGGAAAGGATTACAGGTTCAGTGAATGATTAACGAATAGCTGACACATTTTTGGTCATTTTTGAAGGTGTTTTTTAGTAACCTGAATAGGAGCGTAGCTCTGAGCATGGGATAGTCTTAAAACCCAAGCGGCAAAGCTCTCGTATGAAACACAAGTAAGGTCAAAAACTCTCCCTCGATCTTGTGCAAACAGTTTGAATTGGTTTAAAAAGGGATTCTGCTGCTCTGGTCACGATTGGTTCATTTGAAACCAGAAGGAAACTGCAATCACGTGTTAATATATGGGTAACCGAATCTCAGAGTGCAGGGCTGAGAATGTACTCGTTCATCTGTCGATGCTGGTGGGTATTTGGCAAGGTTTCTGCCTTCACCAGGACTTGAGTAAACCTGCTGGTTCTGCTGAAACACCTAAAGAGGCACTTGACTTTCATCAAGCCCTGTGGCATTTCCCTGGTTCTGCTGCCAGCAGGACCTTAGCTGTGGATCTGCAGTTAGATACGTGCTTCACGTCTGCCCTGAGTCCGTGCCAAAGAGAAGGTGCAAATCACGATGTGCGACTGCAAGCTAGTGCAGGGAGCTGGTTCCCGGGTTACTTGCTGCGGTGTGCAGTATCTTTGGAATTTCCTTCCAATTCTGCAGATAAGTGACATTTGTTATTACCTTCCCCATCCCTTTTGATTTTTACCTTTGAGCTTTTTGTCGCTGGGCTGGTTAGAGAATGGCAGAAAACTCGAGTGCACCTTGGTAGGAAGGAGTCTTGGTCTAAATCAGTGTTTTGCCTTTCTGGCCACATGTTGTACA
The DNA here is from genome assembly GCF_011077185.1 of Oxyura jamaicensis. NCBI lineage: Eukaryota > Metazoa > Chordata > Aves > Anseriformes > Anatidae > Oxyura > Oxyura jamaicensis. The sequence continues at coordinate 88,162,264 of NC_048896.1, read as the reverse complement.
CTCATCAAGTTTCCTGTTTTCTTGTGTTTAGTGCCAAGTGCTTTTACCTCTGTCTCAGAATATAAAGGCTGCTGCATTGTTAGCATTTTGCCTTTATTTAAAAAATAAATTCTTGGAGATTACATAAAGTCAGAGACACTAAATCTTCCAGACACTGAATTGTACTAAATTGCGTAAAGCTAAATCAAACACTAAGCTGCTATTTTACCATGGGATTTACATTTACAGTAGTTGTTCAGGTGCAAGGAGGGGGATGGAGGGTTCATTGTGGACAGCTTGGAGAAGGTGAGATGTTAGACCACATCAAGAGAATGAGTACAGGAAGCTTTAGAGAGACACTGATGGAAAATTCCCACCTGTTAACCTGTATTCAGTTACAGCCTCGAGGTGCCTCTGTAGAAAGGATCTAACTGAAGGCAGCTGGGTCAAGGAGTAGCCAGCAAAATGTCTATCTGGAGAGAGGTTTGATTAAAGGGGAAGTTTTAAAAGCCTTGGTCTGAGTAGTTTAGCAAGGAGTTAACACAGGGAGATGTAGCAGGGATATGCTGAGCTAAAAGAACAGTACAGAGAAAGTGAATTAGAAATGCTGACCTGTCGTTCGGTGATGTGGTGAAATAAAAAGTCTTCAGTGTGAATGCTGGGAAAAAAGAAGCGAGGAGAGCTTGTTCTGCAAAAATAAATCTCCCCTTTTGGAATTGCTTTTGTGTTTAGGAGGAGAGAGCACTTTACACATGGAGCAATAGTTGGCACGGGAGCCCAACTCTCCAGTGGCAGAGTACTGGCAAATTCATGCCCCCCTCTCCTAGTTTGGAAAGCTCCTGGCTGGTCATCCCGGCTGGTGGAGGTGCAGGGAGGGGGACACATCACTCAGATGTCCTCCCTCACTGGAGGACTGGCACCAGCAGCCTCATCCAACGCGGCATCCCCATGTGCCATCTGTCTGCTTCATTTCTTTCCCCTTCTCTTCCTAGATTCGCCTTCATCGGGTGACGATGAAGATGACGACGATGAGTCAGAAGATACAGGTAATTTCCTTTTCTGGGTTAGAAGGACCTTTTCTTTAAAAGAGGTGTGGCTGCCATGTGGAGTGGCTCACCTGAATATATGCCTAGACTGACGGCAGCTCTTTGTCACGTTGAAATTGGTGTCCTTAGGACAGGAGTGCAAACTTTTTGGACCAGGCAGCAGAAATTTAGAAATAGAAGCCAGAGTGGTATAGCTGTGCCGGTGTCTTACTGATACTTGATTTTTTCAGATGCTTGATTCTGTGAGTGAACTTGACGAACTTGAGCTATAAATTCTCCTTGCACGTAAAATCCATCCAAGCCCTCTCTGTCATTGCTTTTTTCACTGTGCTGAAGTTACACCTTGCAGTTACACATCTCAAACCTTAGCCTGCTTTATTTTTAGCGGGTTTAATTCTGGTCCTTACAAGCATCTTGGCTGGAGGCAGAGGCAGCTCGGAGAATAAAATTCACGCTAGCCAAGCGCCAAATTTACTGCTGCCATAAGCAGGAGCAACCCCTTTGGCTTTTCTGGCCTTTTCTTTAACTCGCATGGGGAAGGGAGCCCCAGAACAGAGTCTCAGTGCTTTTTACACTGGATCTCTTTCAATCCCAGTGCTTGTTTCTTTAAGTGCAATATCATTAATCAGGATCATTACATGCTTCATAGGCGTTAGTGTTGTGTTTTATTATGCTCTTTATATTTCTGCAAAGCGAGCTGCCTGTGCATATGTGTTTTTAATAAATAAATGTCTTGCATTTGAACTCCCAATCAGCTATGTACGTTGGCAGAAGTTCAACATGACTGGAAAATTTCTCCTGCCCATAGCATTGGAGGACTCTTTAAAACAGGTCTCCCACTGTAATAAATTTGTGCCGCTGTGTTGTGCAGTATGTGGACAGTAATTGTGAGGTACGGTGCCAGGCAACCCATTGGCAGCAGTTAGTGGTTTTTTGATAGCTTCTAATTACGGGCTGGATCCCGCACGTTGAAGAGCACCTTTGCAGAGGTGCTCAGCGCTCCTGATGCCTGTTGAAGCCTGCTGGAGACATGGGAAGGGTCAGTTTTGGTCAGGGTTTGCGCTAGCTACAGAGCAACTTCTGATGAGCACAATTAATCGCTCTGTGCTTTTTTTTTAATGTGGTTTGTAGTAAACTTCATCTCTTAGCAACAGGTATCACAAAACACGGGCTGTTTTATGGTACAGAAAGACACGTCTTTCTTTACGGAGAGGGAAAACACACGTTTTGCCACATGTATTTATAGCCTGTATTCTGGGTCTTCTTGACTTCAAGGCTGTCTCTTTTTTTAGACCCGAAGGTAACCACTGGCTTTGCTTAAAGGTCTTGCTATAAAAAGTTGGATTCTCTTTTGCTTTAAAAACAGTTGATTAGCTTCAAGTGCCAGAGCGATGAAGCCTCGTGGTGTGCGGTGACATGAATGTATTTTATGTTGCTTTGTTTAATGTCACACCCCCCAAGTTAACATTGGCAGATCTTCTATTGAGTGTGGGGAGCTGCATATTAACCCCAGCAGCACCACCACTGGGACCTCTTACTGGGGACAGGGGCTGCTCGACCATCCCGAGCAGGATGCATGGGTATAGCTGGTGCCATGTCCTGTGGACTGCTCAAATGCCTATGTCCTTCATCCCTTGTGGCAAAAAGTACCCTAATGAGGTGTGTGAGCCATTGCCTGGGCATCAGACATGACCACAGTCAGGAGTTAGAGCACTGAGGGCAATAAACATGCCTCTCACACAAAAGCAGAATATAACCAACAGTTGTTCTTATGCAGAGGGAGATAATGTGTCCGGGACTGCCTTACTGCGTGTTGTCACGTTTTGCTCATCACTGAGTAATAACTTCTCCAGGCTCCTTGTGATGCTATGTGAATTTTCTGGCTTGCTTGTGTTGTTCAAGAGTTTTTAAGCCTCATATTTACAGAGAGGGGCTTGGAGAGACAACAGTATTAGTGGTATGAGTTTGAAGCCAATCTCATTAATTTTGGAGATTTCACCCAAGATTGTTGAAATCCAAGCTGGAAATACCAAAGCTGGGGGATGAGAATAAGTTTCACCTAGCGGAAATGAAGTATTTGGCCCAGAAGCCCTTGGAGACCATGGAGACAGCATCCCTTAGAGATGGGTGGCCAAAGAGAAGAAAGAGGAACCTCAGCAACTTCAAATCATCATCCCATTTGTTGTAGCCTTGTCACGAACTGCGATCCGCCTTTGCAAAAAGAGGCTTTCCAATACCTCTGTTCTCTACAGCTGTTTTTCCTGGCCCTGGAACAAAAACCAAACTCCCTTTTCACACAGTGCTCTTCTGCCCCAGTGCTCCCTACTCCTCTGTATCTGTTTGTTTGGAGCCCCTGCTGTGTAGCCCCAGCACCTTCAAAGAGCCCCTATAATCTCCAATTAAATCTGGCTGTGTACTCAGAGGTGTCAGCTGGGGAAATTACACAATTAGAGTTGATTCTGTCTGCTGCAGAATTTTGTGGCAGCTCCTAATTGCTAAATGAGCGCTTGGCTGTATTAATTATTCCAAGTATCGCTCTCAGTTTTTTAATTGGTCATTTCAGGCGGATGGGTGGCCGGTGTCTTTGACAAACAAAACGGACGGTCAGGCTTAGTGCTTGATGATGGGAAAGGGCCGGCGACAATGTTTGCGGATCCCTTTTTTTCACACCTGTGCATGCAGAAGCATTGCTTGTAATTAATTTAAAGAGAGTGGCTCTGATTTTTTTTTGCTGTCTTTCATCCTTCCTCACTCCCAAAATTCTCTGGAGCTTTGCAAGCTTTGTGTGAACAGAAGAGTTGAGCAAAAAATTTCACCCCCTTTAAAAAGCAGTAATGAAAGGACTCAGAGGGCACAGTAAACCAAAAGCGCTGATGTTTTTCTTCGCCACTCCTGAGCATGAGAACAAAGGCACCATTTTGAATGCACGGACACTTTTTTTCCAGTTCCAGTTCATTGTGCATGATGCCCTGGTTTGTTGGAAGCTTGGCATGTTAGCCTGGGGTGCCAATCCCCGAACAGCATGGGAGAGCACCCAAACGGAGGGGATGCACTCAGGGAAGAAGCCCTGTCTAACAGCAGGAAGCAAGAGCACATCGTGCATTTGCTCCATATGGAGAATATCCCTGGATACTCAGAAGAACAACAAGCAGCTGGTTTTAGAGCTGCCCTTCTCTGCAGCAGCATGTGAGGACTTCCCTGGCAGTGCCTGGTCTCTCCCTGAGCCCTCCTTGCAGCCCCAGGAAAAGTGCATGAAGTTCTCAGGAAGTCCGGGTGTGTGAGACATGCAGTTCTTGGCTGTTTTTCTAAGATACTGGAAAGTGGATGGCTGCTCTGTGTCTTGCTTAGCCCATGTTATCATGCAGCATTTGAGGCCCCCCCCCCCCCCAGATACGCATTTTGTTCACAGCGAGTTTTGCTGCGCCTGGAATTTTGCAGGAGCACAGTTGTGTAGACTCCTTTTGCTTTCATTTCTGCCAGCTGCACACCTCTCTGGTGTGATCCCAGCAAGAAAAGAACCTTAAACAGTTTTGTTTTTTTAAAAGATGCCTAGGTGTACACGCCTCGGGTGAACACCACATTCCTCTGATACATGGAGCTGACTGACAGGAGTCGCAGTGTGTTGTGCAAGTTATTTTGAGGGCAGATGCAAGCCTTTAATATTGAATTTTGCCCCCTGGAAAGGCTGTGACACTACTGAGGCACCTGTGTCCAGCCATCCAGCTGCAGAGGTGTGAAAGCATGAGATGCAGGAGCAACGCACCCAGACACCAAAGGGAAACCAGGCCATGTGGAGCACGTTAGCAGGTGCTATAACGGTGCATGCTTTAGCTGAGCAATATGAGCCTGCCTGCAAAGTCTCTGGAGCTGAAATGCCATGAATTGAAGAGCCCTTGAGCCCTTTGAGCTGCAGAGGTGGGTTGCACGGCAGTGAGCTTTGCCACCAAGTATCTATGGGATTCATCCCAGCAGAAGCGGCCCCCTCTGTGACCCCTCCCCAAGGGCTGTCAAAAAAAATCCCCACTTTGTGCGGGTGGAGCCAAGGCAATATTTTGCTGTGTTTGCTATAATTGTCCTTGTAATACTTGCAGGGCAGGGAGGAATCCGCTGGAAGGGCTGAGTGTTGGTGCTTGCCAGCATCATCTTGGCTCTTCTCTATTACCCAGGCTTATGTGAAGAGAAATGAGGGAAATCCTGGTTCTGCAGAAGCAAACAGGCGAATGCCCGCTTGGTTCCCACCTGCTTGGGATGTGTCCAGCAAATCTGATGTTAAAATGGAATATTGAATTTCCATCTGGGAAGAGAGGAGGCCACTCCTAATCGGAGGCAGACGATGTAAAACTCTGTCAGGCCTACTTATCTGTGCTAGGCCTGCGAGGTTGTGCTTATCAAATACCTTGAAAACCCATAATCCTCACACATCCCTGGGAATGCAGAGTGCTGTGACGTGTCTCTCTGTCTGAGCAATGTTTGTGTTGCACTTTTGTGTCTGGTCTGTGGTTTTTAAAGGAAGGTGGGGTCACCACTGCCCTACCTGGAGCAGGATGGGGCTCAGGGAACCAGACATGTCAGGGCTGACTGTGCTGGGGAGCGCTGGAGAGATGGAGCAGCTCAGGTGCAGCTCAGAGAGGCTTGAAAGGAAAGGGAGAACCTTGTACATCCTTGTAATGAAGAGGAAGGAGCTACAGAGGCTTTTCTGAGGTGGAGCTGTGATCCTGGGTGGTGTTTCTTTGCCTCTCATCCCTGGAAGTGCTCAAGACCCGGCTGGATGGGGCTTTGGGCAACCTGGCCTGGTGGGAGGTGTCCCTGCCCCTGTCAGGGGACTGGAACTAGATGGGCTTTAAGGTCCATTCCAACCCAAACCGTTCTGTGATTCTGTGATCTTCACCACTGCGGGAGAGGCTGGCAGCAATGCTCTCTCCCAGCAGCTTTGGTGGCCATCATGCTTTCCAAGACAGGACTTGCAGGACCAGCACCTTCAGTTTGTCTTGGCCAGAAGCAAGCAGAGCTCTGCAACCTCTGGGTTTGGGTACTCTGTGTTGGTGGGTGCTTCCTTCCCATGCACCGGTTACACTCCTTGGTCTCCTCTTTGCTATTTTCCTAAGCATTCGCCGTGTGCCCCCATCTCTGTTTGGCCTCGGTGCAGGGCATGGAGCCGGCAGGGCAAGCACCCTGAGTGCAGCTCTGCAGTGTTTCCTTAAGCAGAAACGAAAGCTTGGGAGGCTTGTTTTTAGAACTTTCTCTTTCTTTCTTTCCAGAATAATAAGTTTGCTGCCGCTGCTGCCTTAATTTGGAGTTAATATGTAATGTTTGTTACGATGCCAAGAAACATTGCTGTACTTAAGGCAGATTATAAAAAGTATCTCACACTAACACTGGTATTTTAAAACTTATCCCTGTTCAAAGGTAACATGAATCTTTAAAACTAAAATCACTTGAACTTTAAGAACATAAACATGATAAACCAGTTTGGCACTGTCTTTTTTTCCTTTCCTTCCCTTAAGGAGGCTGCACTATGTTTGGGCTCACTGAGGAGCAAAATTTTCCAAAGCACTCAGCTAATACTTTTTCTCCTCTCCCTTGCTTGGCCCATCAGCATTTTTTTTACAGTTCCAACATCGTTCTGCTGTTCATGCTTCTCAACTACTATTGTTCCGAAGGTACATCTGTATCTTTTTACACACTGAGGCCAAACCCTCATCCTTATCTGGGATAGCTCTCCCCGTTGATTTAAAAGCAGCTACCCTAGACTTACACCGGCATTACCAAGACAAGAACCTGGTCATGAACTTTTCATCACAAACCTAAAATGCAAACACCCTGTCTATGTCTATAAGAGTCATTTATCTGGAAAGCATTTCTGTGTCATTTACCTTAACTGCAGCAGGTAGCAATTTAACTGTCACTCTGCACATGCCAAAGCCTCCTCAAATGCATCTGCTCACCAGCTGATATCCTCCGCAGCAGAAACAGGCCTGTTCAGCTTGTCTTCTTTTTCTCAGGTGTCCCCTTCTGGACCCGGCCAGATAAGATGGAGAAGAAGCTGCTGGCAGTTCCCGCCGCCAACACCGTTCGCTTCCGATGTCCGGCGGGTGGCAACCCAACTCCCTCCATCTACTGGCTGAAGAATGGCAAAGAGTTCAAGGGAGAGCATAGGATTGGGGGCATCAAGGTAAGGCCTCAGTTTGGATGTCTGGTTTAATCAGAAGTTTTCTACCAACTGGAGGAAATTGTATTTCACCGTAATTAGCGTTGGTACATGTAAGAGCATGGTCCCTGCTACGCAGGAATGGGGATGTTTTTTACAGTCCTAGCAATTGCTCGATATCAAAGTGTTAGATAGGGCTGCTGTCCATCGGGATTCAAGGCTTAATTCCTTCTGAGTTTGTCTATATTGGCCATTCAGGGTTTAGGTAGAAATGAGGCTGAGTTTATGGGTGCGTTGTGGACAGCAACGAGAAAGTAATAATACTCCTAATTTCTGGAGATCAGCCCAGTGCATTCAGATGTGCATGACCAAGCCATAGGTACTCACAGCTTTCAAGGAAAAATGACTCTGTGTTGTTTAAGGTGTGGGAAGGTCCTCACCAAAGAGCTGGACTGCTGTGTTGGTGATCATTAACATTCTTGTGGTATAAATCATTGACCCTTGGTCAAGTGTTGGATTACCCTGTTTCGAGAGTAATAGCATCTGCTCCCTGGCTTCTTCCTTCTCCCTCTTCAGTGGACACCAAAAATGCACTCAAATGACCAAATTATCTAGAAGTTTCTGTGCTACTGTACATGACAAATAAGAGGACTTTAACAAGAAAATCTGCTGCTCTGATTTTGTTGTTGTTGCTGTTGTTCCTTTGTCCCCTTGAAGTCACGATCAAACATATCTGGGGAGCGTAAAGCTGGCAGTAGCTGGTTAGAACAATACCAGAGCAGCAGGAAGGACTCCTGAGCAGGCATTTTCAGCCTGCACTCTGCCAGCCCTGGCATCTCCCTGGGCTGCTGGTGAGGAAGGAAGGTGGTTTTTCAAAAGGCACCTTCATCAGTACCTTAAATAGCTCTGTGCTGATGCCTACCACATCTATAACGCTCTGAAAAGGGGCTATGCATGCGGAGCGTGCAGGGCTCCAGAAACCAGAAAAGGATTTGAAAAAGTCTTCCCTCCCCGCTGCTTTTGGGCTGTTGCTTTCCTGTTAGCTCAGGCCCGTTCCTGAAAGAGCCTATTGTGGTTGTTTCAGAGAAGCCTTTGAAGGTCCCTCCTCGGCCCTGTCCCCGTTCCAGCCTGGATGAGGCTTAGGACACACTTGCTTTTAGATCTGAAAATTTAAGGAGAGAAAAGACTCCTGTCTGTAAACAGTCTTACAGCAGATAACAGTTACAAAGCACAAGCATCTTTTACTAATTGCACACTGTAAGGATCATCATGAAATGTTTTCAGGCTTGCGTGCGCTGTTTGAACTGCTTTTTACAAGACTATGTGACATCAGCTGCACTAAATTATGCTTGCAGAATAAAATCTAAAGCTGAAAGCAATTCCCCTACCCACTTCCCGGTGGTTTTAATCTATCCTTGAGTTTAAATTGACACATTTCATCCTCTGCAACACAGTAGTGTGTCTTTGGCATCGCTGTGCTTTGTTTCTCTAGGGGCACCTTCCAGCAACAAGCCAATGCTTAAAGTGCTGTTGAAGGCAACATCAGGCCAATTACAGCAAGATTGGTTTAAACTCTCTATCTGTCTAGGTACAGTTCTTTGTCTCTTTCCTGATATAAAGACATCTTTCTATCCCTGTAATTTTCCTTCTCTTATTTGCTTGCTTTTGCTCTTGAGCCATGGTTAGATGTAAGTAGTCTGATGTAAATCTCATCCAATATAAATAATACTGATAGATATCAACCAAGATTTGAACCAGAAAAAGAAATTGAAAACCTCTTCACTATTTCATGTATTTAAGATTTAAATTCCCTGTTACAACTTAGCTTCATAACAGGATTAGGCAGCTTGAAAAGAATGGGTGAGATCCAGATTTGGCAGAGTTTGGTTGGCTTGCTTCATCTCAAGATCTGGTCTTAACCCAGAAATCTTTGAGCTGGGAATTTTCTCATTTGTTCTCAGTGTGCGGAAGAGTTTAAACATTGATTGTGAAAGGACTGTGGTCAGCAGATGAAAGCTGACCACTGTTCCACTTATGCCTCTCGCAAATGGCATTTAGATCCTGTGTGATTGTCAGAGCCCTTTGTAAAGTCTGCAAGGGAGAAGGGCAGGCCAAAGAGAAGGCCCAGGCTAAACTGATCTTCTTACAGTTCATCCTTAACTGGTAGAGAGAAGAAATTCATATGACTTATCATATGAAATTTCCCAAAGAGCATTAATGGTTAAATCCGTGTTGGAATCCCTAATATCGTAAGCCTGTGTGTGTTAAATGACCCTAGAAGGGAAGATCGAGGGGGAGGGGAGATAGGGGATTATCCCTTCCCCAGACCATTGCACATACCAGTCTGGCAAACATCGACTGAGTTTCCAAGTGTGTCTGCAAATGTTTGTTTCACAAGAAGCCAAGAATGACAACACCAAATAAACCAGAGGGACTTCCAGTATCTCACCAACTTGATTAATGTCTGCACTAAGTCACTTCTTGTTTCTAGTGTTTTATCAAGTACAGCAATTATCCTAACTTGGGAACATCCCTTTTTATTAGCCTTTAAGTCTAGACCCAATCTCAACCAAAAAAAAAAAGCCTAGTTGCTTCTAGAAAAGTTCCCAAACAAGTTTTTGCCAAGGTTATGCCTGCAGTTCTGCAGTATTGTGTCTTTGTTCAGGGTCCAAAGTCCCTGTCACAACCCCAATGATGAGACATTAATCAAAAGTAAATACAAGACACGCTAAATAAAATACCTAATTGCACCTGATTTTATAATACAGTTCAGACTAGGGAGTTGATCAGGTGCCTGGAGTCCCATTTCCTTGGAGTAGATCCATGGGATTCCACGGGCAAATGCTTTGCAATGCTGAAGAGTGGATTAAAACAAGTCTTTAAACAAAACTATGAGACAAGCCAGTATGGAAATGAGCCACTGAGCAGCCACAAATTTGCATTCAAACTTCCTTGACAGTCTGGTATGTTCAGATGTGAACCCAGGGTTCAGGCCCTCAGCTCTCACCACTCCTGTTACCCTGTAATTGCAGTGCTGTTGCAGAGCTGTACCAAGTGGGATGTTGTGTTACAAATGGTGAAATGTTGGCTCTGCATTGAGCTCCATCTGTGCCCTGGGTGGGCAACAAGGACAGTCAGACCTGATGAGACACCGGCAGCAGCCAAGACTGCTTTGCAGGCTGTTAGAAACAGCCGTGGCCTTCTGAAATGAAAGGAAATCACAACATCTGAAAAGTGGGGTACTCAGCACTGCTGTCCTAGGGATGTACAAAGCAGGGGGCTTTGTCAGATGGCTTTTGCTTGCTTGGGTTGAAACTAAGCAAGTTGTTTAAGCTGTCTGGTCCTATGACTTCAAACCTTCTCTTTCCAAAATTCTGGCTTTAATTGTGACTTGGCCCTTTAAAGGAAAGCATGTGGATGCAATTTATGTGTAGCAAAAGAGGTTAAATGACTTCATATTGGAGTTCACCTGCTGCAGCAAGAAACCTCCAGGAGCAATTACACCCTTGTTTTTTCCATCAGCCCTTGACATTCTGTAGCATAGCATTATTGTAATCTCCTGCTTCTGTGTCCTTGGAGTCACCTTCACCATGTTTAATAAAGTTAAATGTGCTGCTCTGGGCAGCAGAAGGCATCAAACGAATATCCAGAGATTCACAGAGCTTTTATATGCTATGCATCCTGAAGTCTTTGTTTGTGTTGGTTGCTTTCTGTATTAATTCAAGATTTACTTCCCATATCCGTTATTTCCTTTGCACTCATGAGAAACAAACGTTCCAGCGGGGAGCGCAGGGCAGCGGGTCAGGCTGGAGACACGGGTTGTGCTTCCCCTTCTGCTACTGCACAACCAATAGCTCTGGATATAAGCCCCATCCAGAAAAATAAGTAGCATGAAGTGCTACTCTTTCTTAGTGCAGAAAGAGAAGGGCTGAACAAGCATCCTAGGGTCCTGACTTGAGGCTGGGCATGTTTTATCATCTGTTCTTGAAAATTTAGGGGGCTAACTCAGCTGTAGATAGACATCTCTGTTCAGACAGATACCGTGCCATGTTGTCCCCATAGCATAGTTGTTCAAAATACGTTATAGATGGGTAAGAAGTTTAATCTTTATCGTGTCTAGTTATCTTTATGGGCTCTATGTAGCAATTGGTAAAGATCTGTAGACAAGTCCAATGTTTTGAGCTGACAGTCTGTGGACCAGAGTGGTCTCACAAAGGGGACAAATGGATCGGAGCTACCACAGCTGATGTCTTCTAAACTCATTATTCTAATGAGAGGTGCCGTAATCAGTGCAGCTATCGGCTGATTTCATAGGTGTTATCGTTGTGGAAGCATCTACAGGTCCCCATTACAATCTAAGCGTGGCACTGTTTATGCACTGGTCTTAATTCCTCTTCAAATTAAGCCTTTAATGACCCTTGAAATGGGTGCTTGTGATGTTCAGGCCAGCTCTGGGGTCTGTTCATGCTGGCCGAGTGTGTAGAAGGTCCCTGACTGTTCACTGATTTGAAGCTTGATGGTTTGGTTTCTTCTTCTAGTTGCGACACCAGCAGTGGAGCTTGGTGATGGAGAGTGTTGTGCCGTCGGATCGAGGAAACTACACTTGTGTTGTGGAGAACAAATACGGCAATATTAGGCACACGTACCAGCTTGATGTATTAGGTGAGATTTCCCTGTTTTCCCTCAACAACTGATCTGCGGTGATGTTGAACAGGCACATGATGGGATACAGGAAGCAGGAGCTTGGTTTCTTTCCCAAATGGCTGAATCATGCGTCTTCTGAAGCCAACAGGAAGCCTCCTTTTGACCAGTACTTCAGCCTCCAATCTGCGATCAATAAATTACCTAGCTGGTCTAGAGAGGAGCCAGAGAAGGAACGGCATGAGTGGAGCTGAGATCCTCTGCTCTTGGGTGGTTCTCCCTCCTTTGGCTTGAGAAGCGTTGGCTGGCAAGTTGTTTGGGACACCTGGGAGGGATGACAATCCCAGTTTGCACCCTTTCTGCTGAAAAGCAAGGAGATTCTCCATCTGAAACAGCTCCTGCCAGGTCACTGCAAGCTGCCACCACTGAGCAGTGTTGTCACTTCCCATCAAGAGCGCTGAAGGGGAGACCTTGCTGGAAGAAGGATGGGTAAATTAAGATTTCCTTCTCTTCTGTGTTTCAGAACGGTCACCCCACCGACCGATCCTGCAAGCAGGGCTCCCTGCCAACCAGACTGTGGTGGTTGGGAGCAATGTAGAGTTTCACTGCAAGGTCTACAGCGATGCCCAGCCTCACATTCAGTGGCTGAAACACGTGGAAGTCAACGGCAGCAAATACGGGCCTGATGGGACACCCTATGTCACGGTGCTGAAGGTTGGTACTCACTCCTTCTTTTCACCCTCAGGGCAGTCTTTCCTCTGCCTTGGTCTCACTGTTACAGAGACAGCAGCTACATTGTGGGGATACTTCTCAAAGAAGCCCACTGTCTTGTGGCAAAAGAGATCAGCACTGAATAAAGATGCTTGCCATCAATGGAAGCCATAAACCTTTATTTCCACGTTTGTTAAATAAGCCCTAGACTAGCCCTGCAACTCAAACCAGAAACTCCCAAAAGAATAAGCTGAATGCCACAGCTCCTAGAAGGGTGATTATTATTTAAATCAGATTTTTGGGAGCTCCAGGTTTCATTTTATGTAATTGTTTCACGTCTATAAGAAAAAACAGAGTAAGCCCCTGTTGGGATTGTTCTTTCCTTTAAAGCCTGTGCAGTGGAATACTCTACTTTTGGAGGGGGTACAGCAAAAATGTCCTGAAGTCGATGTTCCAGACTCTTCTGCTTGCCAGAGATAACACAACTACTGTAGTGGCACAGATAAGCAAAGTAGTTGTAAGGGCTGAGGCAACTGTGAGAAATGCAGCATAATAAAAGAGAAGCTGTCAGATTGAATTTGACCTAAAATTGTAAAAATAACTCTCTTTTACAGCTTCAAAAGAGGTATTTTCAGGGCTTACTAAAATAAAAGGCTCCCAACTAAAACACATTCTTTCCTTTTCCAAGTAAACATACTGCAGCGCACATGTGCTAAATAATGCTCAACGACCAGCACCTGAGAGCCAAGACAGTCTTGTTGTTCCAGCCACTAACATTTGTGAGCGTTGCTATTATCCATGCTCAGGAAAGCTTATTTTTTATTGAGCAAAAGCTCACTTAGTAATACTCCACTTTGTTAAAATGCTTTCTAGAAAGGGATCTTCCAGATTAAAGACAGAGCAAAGCCAGCAGGTCTGGTTTCTCCTGAACCAGTGTAGGTAATAAAAGTAAGGAACAGAGAGTGAAAAACAAGTTGAACTTTTAAGCCCCTCCCCCTTTTTTAAAAAATAATTAAAGACATCCTGTGTTTGTATTGTATTTATTAAAATATGTAGTGCCAAATCCAGTTTTTCTGCCTCTGAAACCAGATTTTGTCCCTGTAGTTTTGAGCAAAGGTTGTCCTCTGCATGGACATTCCCCGTGCACATCCTGCTGTACACACCTTTTTATCTTTTTGTATGAAATTTAAGAAAAACCAAACTTATCAGACAGTATCTATAAAACTGTAACTCAGCCAGATACATGATAATAAAAGCCAGAGACCCTGGAAATAATTACACAGTTTGAAATAACAGATCGGTTGGAAGAAATGGCTGGAGACAGTTCTTCAGGATTGGCAGCAGGCGCTTCTCGCAAGTTGATAAAACTTTTATTTTCTGTCTGTGTCTCCAAATATGTTTGAATTATGCATATTTGAATTTCCCCCTGGTTTCACAGCCCAGTACCACGCTCTGAATAGCTGGCTGTGTCACATGCCATCTTGTATAGTCTCCGAGCTCCGTGTGTGGTCCCCATGGGATAAAAGTGCTACCTTTGGGAAGTTTGCAGAGCCGCTGCGAACAGTGGCTTGTGTCACAAGCACAAGCTCCCATTTTGCTGTGGCAAAGAACATATAAATAGTCCTTATAAATAGTGTTTTAAAATTACGTTTGAGCGGCACCGGGGTGGCTAGGTAATTAGAATTGCCAAATACCTTCTCTTCTGTGGACGGCAAAGGCTCCGCATTCCTCGAAGGGGAGCACAGGCAGGCGTTTGAAAGCAGAAGTTTTGTTTGGTTTTATTTTTGCTGAATAGGACCAGCACACGTCTATTTACTACTTCTGGTTAATCAGGAATGCTTTGAATTGTATTAATGCCGGCATCAGCACTGGGGCACGGAGCATTTCCATTTTGGGATGCATCTTTTGTGCACCAGTACTGGGCCTCCGCAGAGCTGTATCAGGCCCAGCTTTGCAGGGATTTTTTTCTTTTCTTTTTTTTTTTTTTTTGGTGTACGTGCTTGTTTGCTTTTTCAAAAATAAAGATGATCTTGTTGTCATCTCAGGGCCAGTCCTGTTGCTGTATGGACTCATTGCCCTTGTGCCATGCAGTGCTGTTGCTTTGAGCCAGGATCCCGGCCGTGCTGCTGGAGCAGGGTCCTGGTAGCAGCCCTTCTGACCTCTGCTGCTTTAGAAGGGGCTCCCCACTGCCCCGCAGTATGGTGCCTGCAGGGAGATAAGGCTTTTTTATCAGCCTGTCCATCCCTCCTGCCTTCAGGAGATTTTGTGGAGCCTAGGAGCTGCTGTGGGGCAGTTTGTATATGGGGAGCGTCCCAGTCTCCATTAGACCAAGGGGGAAGGAGAGGTGCCCGGCATGTGAAATTCCCCCTCACATCTAAATCATGGGGACAAAACCCACCCCAGGCCAGATGGATAAACTGAATGCTGTACTTTCAACCTATTTTTTAAGCAGCCTGACAAAACCAAGCCATCACCTGTGTCAACTCCTGAAAGCCGGGCTCATTTGTGATCAAAGGAAAGCCCTTGTTCTTTGCAGAAGAGGACTAAATGCATTCCAGTTTTGGAGGGGGGCTGGCAGCACGGTGCCCAAGCTTTGTCAAAGGCTAAATTGTACATTCGGCACTGAAACATGCCCGGTTTAATTATAAACAAGGCGGCAGCAGCAGGCAGGCACATTTCCCCACTGGTCAGGACAGACAGACCTTGCAGCGTGTGAGCCTCAGAGAAGAGATCAGGTCAAAGCCAGGGGGCTTTGCCATCAGATGTGGACATGAGGGCTCCTTGCTGATTCCACCTCTGGGTTTGGCTTCCAATAACCTATGAGATCTGGCAGCACTGCTGAGAGTCACATTGGCAGGCTCAGGCCCTGAAATCAAAAGCACTGAGATGGAGCTGGAGGACATAAGAACAAATCTGAGAAATGCAATCAATTTTCATGTCCAGGACTGAAGCTGATATTTTTATGGACTTTCCCTAGGCTACTTCTGAGGCCACCCAAAACAGTTGTGCTTTTTTTTGGGTGTGTGTTTTCAACCAAAATAAAAACAACTGTTTAGGAACAAACTGATACACAGTTGTGGCAGCTTGGAAGAGAAATAAACCCCTGCTTAACAGCCTGAAGTTTGTTTGATTTATATATGCCACTTTATTTAGTAAAGAAGAGGCTCCTATAAGCAGTGGAAAAAATTACAGCTAACTTCTGAAAGGCAAAGTCAGCAGCAAGTTTCAGACCGCCACTGCTTATATTTTGTTTCCAAATTCTATTTTGGAATCTGATAATTGAAACAGTATTTGCCGAGCTGGGTTGCAAACACAAATCTCTGCTTAAGCCCCTTCTCTGGTGCTCCTGTCTGCAGAGTTATTAGGGAACTGTAGGGCCATTGACTGCTGTCAGATGGAGAAGTGGGAAATTGTTCTAAGAAAGAAATGGAACGCTTGTCTCCAGCAGCAGAAATGCCAGTGAAGGGGTGGGAGGTCACCTACGTGTGGTTTGGGGAGTTCTCTTCTTTGCCCAGGTCCTGGGTAGGTCTGTCACCACAGGGTGAGCTGGGGATGTTGCCAAAGCCAGAAAGAAAATAGGCATGAACAGTCAATCCTAGCTGATATAGGTTCGATGGAGGTATTGTTTGGTTTACTGAAGTTCAGGTTTCTGTCTATTCCTGCAGTCTTGGATCAGTAAAAACGCTGAAGCCGATGCTAACCTAAATCTGTTCAATGTGACAGAACAAGATGAAGGAGAATATCTGTGTAGAGCCAACAATTTCGTAGGCATAGCCGAAAAACCATTTTGGCTCCACATTCGCAAACCAAAACCAGGTAAACCACAGACTCTGTCCCAAGGCCCTGGCAACTGCAAAAATGAGCTATAACATTTTAAGAAGCTAGTGATTAAAATTACTATTCATTTTGTATTACACCCTGTCAACTGACGCTGAATGGCTTTATCTTATTTTCTTGCTATTTTTTTTTTACAAGAATGTAACGCCTATACAGCAATTGCCATGGAAAAATTCCCACAATAAAATGACTGTCAAATTTTGCTATCAAATCTTCACGCTTTTATTCCTTTCCTTTCCTTACAATTGAGTGCTGATAACAGAATTGCATGCTAATGACCTGTGACTTTTGGTGCTACAGAAAACCAAGATTTTTGCCCCTAAAACTGATACAGTCGTTATGGACTGACTTCTGTCCGTTTGAGGAGTAATTGGAAATAAATATCAGTGTTGACTTGTACAAGCAAACAGGTTCAGCAGAGAGCAGTGGCAGAGTTGTGAGCTCTCTGGTGTGACTCCAGCTGTTGCACGCCTGGAGGGTTTGGCATCTTCTTGGGATCAGCCAGAGTCACACTGCAGCATCAAAGGCTGTATAATAAATATATGGCTTAGAAATACCCATTCTGAAAATAATTCTAAAAAAAAAATTGACAATTCAATATTATTCAATGAACTCAGTATTTGTATGTTCATATGATCAGCACTTGAGCCTTTCCCCACTACCTCTCACCTCTCTCCTTCTTTCCTTCTTTCCTCTTTACTTTTAATCTCTCTCTCTTTCCCCCTGTACTCACCCTACTAACTGAAGGTCAGTCATATTGTGGGGGCAATTTTTCGTTTGGATGCTTTTGCTTGCATGCTTCTTTAGTGGGACAGAGTAAGAACCTGGTGAAGGGAACTTTTTTGCTTTTGACTACAGGTTGCAGAGGGGAATGAATGAATAAATGTGGAAGATGGGCCGTTGGAAAAAAAAGAAAAAAAGAAAAAAAAAACAAAAAAAAACACACTTTAATCAGCTTTTGAAATTTGCCTGTGGTGTCCTCACACTTGCTGGGAATGTGGCTTATTCTCTGTTTTCCCTCTTTCTATATCTGTGTGTTTTTTTCCCCATAGACGGCAGGTGTTAACACAACGGATAAGGAGCTAGAGATTCTGTACTTGCGAAATGTTACTTTTGAGGATGCTGGGGAATATACTTGTCTCGCAGGGAATTCTATTGGTTTCTCACATCACTCTGCTTGGCTGACGGTGCTACCAGGTATTTCCTTCTGTGCTGGCCTCTCCTTCCTTCTTTGATGTTTGCTGTAGAAATGCCAAGTTCCTGCTGACATGTTACCCAGGGAGGGCTCCCCTCTGGGATTTGCCATGCCGGTGACAAACCAGTGCAGCAGAAGACCCCAGTTGCATACTCACAGCTGGCAGATTTTGCATTTCATCTTGGGATTAAAATTATTATTGCAGCAACAATACAAGTTGCCCAGTATTTTTTTAGGTGTCGATAACTCAGAGGTGCTCACAGCCTCTGCATTAGGAGACTGTCTCTAGGTGCCAAAATTAGTCGCTTTGTCTTCTTACGCTGCAAGAGTACCCAGTGGGAGAAGGAAACTCCCCATCAGATGGTCTAGGACACTTAAACTGGCCATGTACAGTGAATCATCTAATGGAAAAACCTTTCTGTCCAACCTCATATCTCAACCAAAAATGAGATGCACAAGTAGTCAGTGTGAGTACCCCCGTCCCTCCCTGTAGCATTATTTCCGCTTCACGGATGAACAGGCGGAGAGAGCGATCTTGGTTGGGAGGTCGATCGGAGTCATCTGTGGACGGAGCCCAGGAGTGCTGGATCCCAGGGGCACTGAATGCTGCTTGCTCCAGCTGAAACCGATGAAAGCTGCCATGGGTTTCAAACCCGAGGCCAGAGTGACCTCAATTTTGTGGCCCTTTCATGTGCAAAGCTCTTGCTGACAATGAAGCCAGCGCAGAATATGCAACAGGAGGGGTCTGCCCTCCAAAAGAAGGGGCCGAGGCTGTGCTGTGCCTTCACCTGCAAAATCTGCCTCCAGCTATGGAGGCAGCATGAGCACAGTGCAGGAAAGCACCAGCAGTGTTTTACATTAAAGCTAAGTGGGTGCTGTGCCTTGCAGAGGGTGCAGGAACAGGCCTGGAGCATGTTCACTAGGCCATTGTAAGCATCCCATACCTGCAGCTTTGGCTCACCCAGTCATAGACCACATTTGTTTCTGTCCCACAAACGTCTTGGGATATGTTTAGGAACCAGGAACTTTGGCATTTCTAAGCTTGACTTTATCTGTGTGGGTGATTTGGTCGTAAACACTTCTCCTGGGGCTCAAGAGGGTTTCCTCCACAACTGACCCTGCTGCCAGTGGGATCTGCTGGTCTCCTCTCTGTTTATTTGCCAGCTCTAAAATAGCTGATCCTATCCTGTTTCTGCTTCTGCCATCCACTGGATGACAAATCACTTCCTTTGGTTAGAGCACTAATATCCCTGTTATTTAAGAATCTCCTGATCCTGTCTCATTCAACCATTATGCTGTTTTTATAATGTATGAGCTCACACCTCCAACTTAAGCAAAGAACAAACGGGAAAAAAGAAAGTCACCTGAAGTGGAACTTTATATTGAAGTCAGATGCAGCAGAGGACAGCTGTCTGTGCAGCAGCAGGCTCCAAAGCGCTGCCCAAAGGGAGGGAGGTGCGGGATCCAACGCTGCTGGGGAACCCTACTTTGTGAAGCTGTCCTCGTGGAGCAGAGGGCGACGTGCTGTGAACTGTGGCACCAAGCTAGTGCCTGATCCCAAAAGATCTGGTAGTCCTTCCCTGCAGGAAGAGATCACCCCCTGGCAGGATCAGGCCCTGCACAGCTGGTACATGGGGCCTACATGCTCTGGTTCAGCCCCTACGGTCACCCATGACCATTTCTCCATGTGCATCTGGGAAATGGCCACCGAAGACCTCATTTGGAGCCTGCTGCTGCCAGCAGAAAGCTCCTGCTGCCTGCCGAAGCCGCTGATGGACATGGGATGTTAGCAAGCTGCCCGTGCTGGCATGACTTCACTGTAAAGTTTCCTACTGCTGACTGTTCCTCTGATGCCAGTCCGCCTCTTGGGGACAGAAAACTAATCCCACCATGGCTCCTTCCTCTGGTCCAAGTGCCTGTCCTGGAGGGAACAAGGGGAGAATTGCAACCAAGCCTTGCTGGTCCCAAAAACACCTTGCTGTCAGGTGGCCACTGTTGCTGGGCTCATGCTGTTGCCTTCCTGGCTCAGCCACCTCTCCAGGCCAGACCTTTCCGGCCTCCTCCCAACAGAACAAAGTTTTCACAAAATAATTATGTAGATTTCTATCATGAGACATTTTCCTGTTGTGGTGCCTTACCCCTGGGTGCCCTTCGAGCCCCTTTGTCCATCAGGGCAGGCACTGGTCCGGTGGAGGTCTTCACGGGAGCTCTGTGCACACCCAGTTACGTGGTTTGGATGTGCAGAGAAAGCACAATGTGGTTCAGAGGAACAGCACAGACACGTGAAGACGCCTTCAGTCTAGAGCAGTGGTTTTCAACCTGTGGATGAAGGCCCTCCAGCATCACATCAAAGGGCAGTAAAATCACCCCCAATGCACAAAAAGCAAAGCAAGCAAATATTTTAGCTATAGCCACAGGTGGAAAACCACTGGCCTAGGAGGGTCCCCTCGCTGAAGTCAATCAGAAAATTGGTGTGGATGAGCAGGTCCTCCCCAAAGTCTTTGTGCTGTGTATGTGCAGTTGCAACCGCTGGCCCCATCCTGACTGCTGTCTCTTGTCGCCCTGCAGCAGAGGAGCTAATGGAAATGGACGATTCAGGCTCGGTGTATGCTGGCATTCTCAGTTACGGCACTGGCTTAGTTCTCTTCATCCTGGTGCTGGTCATTGTGATTATCTGCAGGATGAAGATGCCAAACAAAAAGGCCATGAACACCACCACTGTACAGAAAGTCTCCAAATTTCCACTTAAGAGACAGGTAACAGAAAGTAGATACAAGATTCCTATTCCCCCCTATGGTCAATCCTTTTTTTTTTTTTTTTTTTTTTTCCCTTGAAATTTTCTTTCTAGGTGAGAAACTACCAGAAAGATGTTGCCCTTGAGGGTCATAAGTTGGCTGCAGTCTAAAAGTCTAATGCCCTTCTATTCATTTGTTTCTGTTCCAGTGGAGCAGTAGCTGGTGGCATCTGCCTTGGGTTCAAGCTCCCAGTGCTTGGCTGCCACAGAAAGCAGGTCTTGCAGGGGAGCAGTATAATCCTGGCTCCCTGGCAATGGGGTAATTTGGGGAGCAAGAGCATGTTAAATGTGCCTGTTCCTCCCATTCCCATGGAGATGTAAGAGGGTTATCTTTCTCCATGCAGTTACAGATGTTCTGCCATTGCAGAGGGGCGAAAGGCACCATATAAAGCCACATGGTGAAGTGCATGGGTTTCACAGCTTGTGGAGGGCAGTTACAGTGCCAGAATAAAACCACAGCCTGTACGTGCACATGTATACATGTGCAGAAGCATACAGAGCAAATGAAAGGCTTATATCACCACAGCCAGGACTCTTCCCTGCTGGAGAGCACTGGCTGAACTCTCCCTCCGTCCCACCAGCAATGAGCCTGACCCTGTTTGTGCCTAGATCAGCTCATTTCTGCAAGGGTGGGACAGACGAGAGATGGGGGGGTAGGGGAGATTTCCCATTTCAAAATTACCAGTCAGGTGTCAGAGACAGCTCAAACCCTCTCAGTGATCCACCTAGGACTCGTTCCCACCCGCTTGCCCGCAGGGAATACAGTTGGCAATAACACTTCATTTGCTCTACCCAAGCAGGTGTCATTGGAGTCCAACTCTTCCATGAATTCCAACACACCCCTGGTCCGGATCACGCGTCTCTCCTCCAGTGACGGGCCGATGCTGGCCAACGTCTCCGAGCTGGAACTGCCTCCAGATCCCAAGTGGGAATTGGCACGCTCTCGGTCAGTCAAACCCAACGGGCCGGGTCCCCACATTTCCCAGGAGTGTCACCATCCTGATACCCACTAACACGCCTGTTATTCCTCCCTCCAGCCTGACCTTGGGGAAGCCGCTCGGTGAGGGGTGTTTTGGCCAAGTGGTGATGGCAGAAGCGATCGGGATTGATAAGGACAAGCCAAACAAGGCCATCACGGTGGCTGTCAAGATGCTGAAAGGTATGGGGAGCACATGGAGGGCAGAGCGGCATCTTGTGCTGGGGTTTCCTCTCTTTCCTTCTCTATTAAGTCTTTTGTACAAACAGATCCAATAGAAGAAAGCAAAAGGGGCCTTTCTTCCACTTCACCTACATAGCCTGGGGGTGAGGGCTGTCTCCTTGGAGAGGATGTAAAGGTGTAAGTCCCATCAGGAAAAGGGAATGGGAATTAACCCAGTTCTCTGCCAAGGGGTAATGTGATCGCTGAGAAGAAGGGGAAGTACCTTCACTTCTAGCCAGCTCTGTGAAGCAGTCTGCTCTTTACTCCCCCAGTAACAAACACTGGTTATTTTAGCAAACATTTGTGCAACAAGCTCAGGTGGAGTTTGCAGAAATTTGTCTGCCAATCTCCTTCTAACCCCTCAGTTTAAAAAAAAACAACAGTCCAAAACTGATGAGAGGTGGAAGGTAGGCCAAAATGGGGGATGCACTGGGCACCTCCGGAGGTGTCCCTGTTTCCCATCCTGCCCCCACACAGTCTTTTGGTAACCACAAGCAAAATCCCCCTGTGGAGTTCAGCTGGAACAGGCAGGGCAGTCCCTCTGTCAGTGAGCAGCCCAGGTCTGAGGTTATGCGGGGTGACATTTTTTAAACAAAACTATTTCTTATCAGAAAAGGATTCTTCAGATTTCCTTCAGTCCGTTCTGGAGTTATTTTTGGAAGCAGGAACATTCCCATCTCTCCAAACCAAAGCATTCGTCTGGGGAACTTTTCCCTCATTTTTCTACTGTTGTAGAAAAATTACAGGTTTCCATGCAAAAACTGCATTCCTTCTTCTGTCCAGTATCCCAGATCTGACCTTCCCCCATCTTAACCCTTTGCCCCTAGAGACGAGGGAGAGAAACAATTGTTACAGGAAAATGATGCCAAGTACCCAAACTGACTTTTTTTTCTTTAATGTTCATCAGGATGAAACAGAAGATGCTGATCTTTAAAAATAAAATATTACTGATTTTTATAGGAACATTTCTCTCCATTCATTCCATGTTTATTTTTGACCAAATGTTCTCTTTTCTGGATAGTAGTTTTTGGTTTTATTTTGATTCTTCTTCCCAAAGTAAAATAAAAACAAATGCTGACAGATTTTACTTACTCTTTTCCCATTAAAACTCTGCATGGCTGTGCAGCAATTGTGTTAAATATTTAACAAAACACTTATTTTCATCCTGACATTTTCTTACTCTTCTTCTCTTGCCTTCTTCCTCTCTTGCCTTCTCCAGATGATGCCACAGACAAGGACCTTTCAGACCTGGTCTCTGAGATGGAAATGATGAAAATGATTGGGAAGCACAAAAACATCATTAACCTCCTTGGTGCCTGCACGCAGGACGGTACGAGCTCGGAGGGCAACGGGAGGCTTAGGGTGCTGTGTTTCACACTCCTGCATCCACAGCATTGCTCTTAGTGCTCAGCATGGCTTTCTGGAGTTAATCTCACCCCAAATAGGACCTGCCTGCTGTATTTGATCAGTACCAAGGGATTTTTCCTCCTTCCTCTGGCTCATTCACACATTGACTGTGTGAGACCTTGCCAGGCCCTGCTGACGGCCATATAGCTGGCATCAGCAACAGACTCCTGCCTGTGTCTGATGTGGTTTGGCTTGGGTTGCACCTTTCCCTGAGGTCCTCCTGTACGTCTTTCTCCTTTTCTCATCAGTATAAAACGATGTCCTGGAGAGAGGACTCTCTTTATTAACTGACCGTCCAAAATGTCTCAAAAAAATAAGATTTCAGGGGTCAGCCTGCACATGCTTCCTCTTTTTCTTCTGGATGCTGATGGTGTTCTTGCTTGCAGGACCACTTTACGTGCTGGTGGAATATGCATCGAAGGGGAACTTGCGGGAATACCTCAGGGCACGTCGCCCACCTGGCATGGACTATTCCTTCGACACCTGCAAGCTGCCTGAGGAGCAGCTGACATTTAAAGACCTGGTTTCCTGCGCCTACCAGGTGGCTCGGGGCATGGAGTACTTGGCATCTCAGAAAGTGAGTTTGAGAAATCTCATTTGCTAAAACTGTTGGTCAGCCCCATGTGTTCAGAGACATGTGTGTGTATTTAGGCAAATTCAGGCAAATTTGCCCATACAGGCTTCTCCCTTTATAGACCAGATTTTTCAGTACAAAGTATCTTGATACTTCTGCAGAAGGCTGAAGCTGTGCAGCTGAACAGCCCTGGCTGTCCCCTGCAGGCCTGTTAGCATCTCCAAAGGGCACGCAAAAACACAGGCAGCCCAGACCCTGGTGCATGTCCTCAGCAGTTCAACCTCGACCACTTGTAGAAGTAATTGGTTTTCAGATGTGTGATCCTGGGGCTCGTCCTGCAGTGGTCAGGGTAGACATCACATAAAGTTGTGAGCTTCCACACTGGGAGGCATTACCTTAGACGACAGAGTCAGGAGCTCTGTGCACCCCTGTCTTTCCCCCATCTCTCTTGAGATTGCTGAAGGTAGAGGCACCCAGGAGGAAGCTGAGATCCTGCTTGCAGTGCACGTGTTTGCAGCTGTCACCAGCACGTGTAGGCTCGTTTGGAGCAGAGCTGGCAGAGGATTTGGCATGGCCATGCCCAAGATGCTCCCTGGGGAGTACTTCGTTGGCGTTGAGCCGGCTGCTGTGTTTGCTTACATCACACCCTGGGGATTAGTCCTGATACCCTGACACCAGCAAGTGGACGATGAGGCCTTTGAGTTTGCTAAGCTGTGCACCAGCTGGTGTGACTTCTTTCTGGAGGTAGGGAACACAAAGGCAAGAACAAGTTCAGCTCCAGATTTCAGGTGTGTTGGCCCTGTGGGTACAGTTCAGAGTGGATGCTTCATGGTGGATTTCAACTCCCTCTGCACAGTGCAGGCTAGTTTAGCTTGTTTCTCTGCTAACAGCTATGAGATATTTGGGGTGTATTGTCAAAGTCTTAATTTGAGGGTTTTTTTACTCTAAACATCAACTTTCACTCCTCTTTGTGGAGGAAGGGGGATAGAAACAGCTTCATGTCCCAGTAGGCACCCACAGAAGAGGAGAGTTTGATTCCTCACCCATCCATGCATCCCTTTTAGAGAAGGAAAAGCTGCACGGCCGTGTCAGCGCCGGGGCTGCCAATGAGGTGTTGCTAAGAGGTGGCTCCCACTGAGCATGCATGAGGCAGTGATGACACAGAGAGCGAGGAATTAAGCGGTGCTCACAGCTTTATGAGCTGGGGAGTCAATGAAACAGCAGCTCGTAAACCACACGTTGCTGTTAGTTCCAGGCGCGAGCAGCTAACAAGCCCTTATTTATTGACTTGCTCACCTTTCACAGTGCATTCATCGCGACTTGGCAGCCAGGAACGTGTTAGTCACTGAAGACAATGTGATGAAAATAGCTGATTTTGGCCTTGCTAGAGATGTTCACAACATCGACTATTACAAGAAAACCACCAATGTAAGTACAGAACTGCCAAAAACTTGCAGTTTTCCTTCTGGCAAGGAACTGTTATCCCTTCAGCAAGTGGCCCTCACTCCACATCTCCCTTTTGAGAGGGGCTTAGGAGGAAGAGGTCTGCCGTTGGCCTCACCTGTGAGGGACCAAAGACAGGCTGATTCCAGGAGTCCATCCACCATCCAGTTTCTTCCTGACAGATGCTGCTGGTGCTAGCAGCTGATTGAGAGGTCTCGGCTCTGCCAAGAAGGCTCTAGACTAAGAAACCAAGGTTTTTACCAAAGGAGCATTTCTGAGCCTGTTGCACTACTGTTCATAAAAGTCCCAAGGAGCCAACCTCTGGCCCTACCAGAGCTCTTGAGCGAGGAATATCACTTTTTTTTTGTATTCCTGGCTACCTGGCTTTCATGCAGTTCTCTCTTTTTTACAACTGAGCTCCATGGGTCTGCTCCCAAGGGTGAGAAGATGGTCCCAGCCAAGGGCTGAGTCCCAGAACAGTTCAGATTTCTGCCACGCTGCAGAGCACAAAGCACATCCCAGTGCTCTGCAGCAGAAGAGCAAAAGCCACAACTACAGTGTAGTGCAGAGGACAGCAGTGGAAGAGTTGAGTGTATTGTGGGGCTCAACAGCTTTGCAACTGCAAGGGGTTTCAATGCTCAGGCAGTCCTACAAAGCTCACCATGCCCGTACTGATCCCATGCAATATCAAAAGAATATGTTTTTAAAAAATTATCGGGAATTCTCATTCCAGCTCAGATGGATTTCCCATTTGAGCTGCGTTGGACAGCTGACAACCTAATCTCATTTGTGCATGTTTATAACCCTGATGTAGAATGGTCCCCTGGAAACCTGGCTTTAGGCCTCCTTCAGACTTCAGCGGAATTAGGATTTGATTCTCAGAGGATCTGGCCCTTGATTTCACTCTAGGAGATTTCCCTTCTGGTTCAGGCTAAGCAGGATTTGGTCTGGGCATCAAACTGCTTCTTCCAACCAAAGAGAAGGAAACGGTTGTCCTGTGCTCTCTGCCTCAGAGCTAGCTGCATTTATGAGCAATAGAAGCTGTTCCCACACGAAGATTTAGATGCTCTGATATGTTAAAACTGCCTTGGCAGAGAAATACAGTTCACAGAGAGCATTTACTGCAGAGATTGTTAGCGAAGATCCAGGGATCAAATGCTGTAATCTGTTTATATGTGTCCACTACTGCTTTGCCCAGTGACCGGGAAGGCAGATGTGGTTGTTAATGAAAATGTTTCAAACTGGATTAGAAAAGAAGATTCAGATGGTGCCGTTGTGGCTGGGGGAATATGCTGATGGGATGTTCCCATTGTCTTCCTAATTACAGGGTCGGCTGCCTGTGAAATGGATGGCTCCAGAAGCATTGTTTGACCGGGTCTATACTCACCAGAGCGATGTGTAAGCATTACCCACACTTTAAAAAAAAAAAATAAAAAAAAAATAACAGTAAAATAAACACCCATACTATCCCAAAAACATATGTACTGCTAAACTCAAGCAGGGCTTGCTCAGTGCTGGGGCGCCTGAGGATGAAAACACAAATGATTCAATTCCAAGCTGCAGCTTTGCACACGTGGTTTTGTTTTTCTGTTATCTGGTTGCTTTTAACTAAGGATAAATCTCCAGTAGGCTGCTGAAAAATTACTGGGAGGCAGGCAGGTATTTCTTGTACAGTTTATAGATGAGGAGATTCATCCTGCAGTCAAAAAAAAATCATGAAAAGAAAAACCATTAAAAAGTTACCCTTGACTTCTTCCAGACTTGACCCAGACAGTTACACTTCAGTTGAGTACATGGGATGAGCTTGAAATATTCTTCCCAGCATTATTAGAGGTGATCAGAGAATATTCAACAGATACATTCTCAGATTAATTTTGCCGCTTCATTTATTTACCTTTATTTTTCCTAATCCCTTCTTGTTAGTTTTAGTGTCTCTGCACTGTAAGCAAACAGCAGAGCCTATGTTAAATGTAAATCTCTGAGGGCGCTGCCTTAAAGATTGCTCTTTCTTTTTCCTGACTTGAATGGAAAGTAGAGCAGTCTGGGAAGCAGTTTCAGATCACATCTAAACTTTGCAAGGACTGAAGTAGCTCAATATGCACACTGGCTTTTTTATTTCAATATTTGGATGATAATAGCTTTTTACAGTAATTTAGCAGACAGGCTGCCGGCTCCCCAAGGCTCGCTGCTTGCAGTTGGACAAATGAATCATTTCTATTTCTGTAAATTTCACATACTTTGGCTTTATTGATCTTAAATCATAGTTTCCATGCTTAGGTAATGCTGCATTGGGCATGACAGATAAATCAAAGCTAGAGAACAGGAGAGAGAGCATGCATGAAAGAGAAACAGAGACAGATAATCCTTGTTTTTAAAAAGAAAATGAAGAAGGCAAAAGATATTTTTGAAAAGAGGACTTTTAACCAGAGCACAGCTGCAGGACTGGAGTGTGTAACATTAGTGCTCTGCTGATTTTTGTTGGGGTATTTTTCTCCCAGCTTGGCCAGTGAAATGAGTGTTGTAACAAGCAAGTTTTGGTATCAGCTTGCACAATTAGTGGCCTGTGGTTCCAAGCCTGCAATTCAGTGAAGCTGTGCATGAATAATTTGATTTGTTCCATTCAGTGGAGCTGGTGGAAGACCTAACAAAGAGCTGGGGGTAATAGATGGGCTGTCACCTATCTGATTAAATGCTCATTTCAATTTCAGACTTGGTGCCTGGGATTTCTTTGCTATTGAGTTGGATCAGCAGAGATCTCCAAGTAACTAGTAAAAATGGCCTAGGCAATTAGTCATGCTATTGATGACTTTGTTAGCTATGCATGGCTGCACAGAAATAAAGCAGAGCAGGGGGGAGGGGACATGGGGGGTGGAAAAAAAACTCATTGAATTTTAAAGATCTTTCTTTGGTTTCCAGCTGGTCCTTTGGAGTGCTACTATGGGAGATCTTCACTTTGGGAGGGTCTCCGTACCCGGGAATTCCTGTCGAGGAACTCTTCAAACTCTTAAAAGAAGGCCATCGGATGGATAAACCTGCCAACTGCACCCATGACCTGTGAGTGGAAGGAGGGTGACCCAGCAGCTTTCCCTTCTCTCCCCACTCCCCATTCCCTCTGTGGGCACATCTACAAATGGCTTGCTTCGGGCTGCTGGAGCATCGCGCACCTTCCTCATTGTGGCAACTTGGGGCACAGCTCTGGTCTCTCGTCTTTAGCCAAAGTTCTAGTCCTGCTTTGAGAGCACATATAGTCGGGAGGTGATCAGTAATGAGGGCTTGGCTCCACAAAACCCTCCTCCTCTCCTCCCCAAGCTGACAGCACAGCCTCACACCCTCCTCACCCCGCGCCTCAGGGATGCTGTCCTTGGAGCTGGGGCCACAGCCTGCTTTGCATCGCAGAAAATGGTACAATTACACTCAGTTCCTCCTCGTTACTTCAGCTCCAGTGACTCCTCAAGCCAATGTGAGCAGAGGAGGCTTCTCCTACCCGTGCTCAGCAGGGACCTGCCACCATCCCCTCAGCGCTGGGCTTCATCCCTGCTGCTTCCTGACATGGCGGCTGGGGCTGAGCCATGCTGCTCCCCTCTCCTGTAGCTTTTCTCTCAGGCATACGGCGTTTTGGGGCAAGCTTTACCACAGGTGATGATCTCCCTTTCCTTGTCATGCCCCACAGGTACATGATCATGCGGGAGTGCTGGCACGCCGTCCCCTCTCAGCGACCCACCTTCAAGCAGCTGGTGGAAGACCTGGACAGGGTCCTCACCGTGACGTCCACCGACGTGAGTGTGGTGTTGGTGGGGGGATGTGGGGAGGGGTGGCTTGTCCCCAAGGGTGCTGACAGGTCTGTCACCCCCTCAGGAGTACCTGGACCTCTCAGTGCCCTTCGAGCAGTACTCGCCGGCTGGCCAGGACACCCACAGCACCTGCTCCTCGGGGGACGACTCGGTTTTTGCACATGACCTGCTGCCTGACGAGCCCTGCCTGCCCAAGCACCCGCCCTGTAACGGCGTCATCCGGACGTGACGGCTCCCCTGGTCAGATGGACGGACGGACGAACGGACGGATGGATGGACAGGCAGCACGCCCACCCCGGCGCGAGCACGGGGCGCCGAGGACTAACCCATAGTGAAGGATGTTTCCATGAAACTGCTCGGCGACGCTGGAGGATTTGTGTTGTTGAGCTGTTCAGGGTAAAAAAAAAAAAAAAAAAAGAAAAAGAGAAAGAAAAATATTTTTTATTTTCCCATTTGCTGTATAAAAAGTCAAGAAGCACTGTTTGGCCTGAAGGAACTAATCTCTTGCCAAGATGATCTATCTTGTATGATTTTTTTTGGTATTTTTTATTTTATTTTTTCCTAAGTAGAATGTTAAACCTGGGGGTGCTGACCTCCAGCCTCCACGGTCGTGTGCCGAGTGCCAGAGTAGCCGATCTGTGCCTGCAATACGAAGAAGAGAAAAAAAAAATCTTCCTTTTTTTTATAAAAAAAAAGCTAACAGAAAAAAAAAAGTGTAAAGAATGTAGAAATTCTTTGCTTATGCAATCTGTACATGAACCTTTTTGGTGGAGCTGAAAAGCCACGTTGCCTGCAGGGATTCATATATTTATAAAAATATCTATATTTTTGTTGTCGTCGTTTTTATAGCTTCATGATCTTATTACCCAGCTACACAGAAGGAATCTTTTTTGGAAGAAGAAGAAGAAAAAAAAGTAAAATGCAAATCGTCATGGAGAAAAAAAAAAGATTAAAAAAAAAGAGACGATCAAGTCATCCTAATTGGAGGAGAGCATCACCCTGCCGCTGGCCAGGTCCCATGGGGACCAAGCACCCATGCTGCTTCTCAAGCTCTATCCCAGCCTGCGGGAACAGCCGTTTGGGGGGAAACCTCGCTTTCTGGAGATGGGGGTTTGCATACTTTTGCTTGCAAAGGGCAAGTTGGAGGGGAGCAGCTCCTCCGGCCCTTGGCGCCAGCGGTTTGGCTCCATCTACGTGCAGTGACTTGGAGAAAGAAGTTACGGGTACCTGTAGGCAAGAGCCTTTAACTTATATCAAAAAGGTTTATTCCAGAGAATCTGTGTATATATCTATAAATATATCCTGTATATATATAAATAAATATATGGAAAAAAAAGAATGTATAATACTAATGCAACTTAAAGCAGTACTGAGAGAGAGTCTCAAAATATGAGCATTGCAATCTAGGATATACTGATCTGGGTGAAAGAGAAGATTTTTTTTGTTTGTTTTATATCTTCACAGTTTTGTTTTAAAAATTGTACCTTAACATGTATATTTGTAAAGTTATTTATAGACATTAACATATCTGTTCATCGGTTTAAATAGCGTAGTGTTACTGTAAACTTTAAATTTCACTGAGTTTAAGGGTGTTTTTTTAACTTATTAAAAATGGAGAAAAAATATATTAATCAAGTTTTTCTTTTGTGTTTATGGGAAATATTGAAAGAATGTATAGATGTACAGTCCTTTAACAAATTACATTTAATGTTATAAATATATATATATATATGTATTCGTTAAAAAAAATATTAGTTTATCCTGGATTGCAGTGAGCAAAGGTAAGTTTATTTTTCAATACATCACCAGTGGTTAAAACCAAACAAATAGCAGCAGAGAGATGATTTCTACATATTTCAGAAAAACAGGGCCAAGAATTCTTCCATCAGTTTAACCACTGTGCATTAAGGGGGGTGTGGGTGTTTATTTTTCTATTTTCGAATGAAGGTATTCTTTGTGGTCGAGTTAATAACAAGTACGCAGCAAAGCGAAATGTTGACTTTGGATGACGCGCATTAATTTTTTTCCCCCCCTTTGCCAGTACCGTTGTATTTTGGGCTTAAAAAATACCCATGTGGGCAAAGTAGCAAGAGAAGTGACACTGTTTGTAGGGGAGATGCAATGACTGCATATTTCTTTTGCATCTAACACACTGAAAAATGCCAGTGATGCCTAGTTTTCTGTGTTCGAAGTGCTGTGCTATTTTGTTCCTGTTTGTCTGATAGCAGTTTAAAAGCACACGAGTGAACTAGAGAATCTTACTGTGGCTCAAGCTGACAAGGGGAGAGGTTTGGGTTGGCTTTTTTGTTGTTTGTTTGTTTGTTTTTGTCGAGAAGACTTTATCTACTACCACGAAGAGGCAAAGGTAATTGCATCCTGAATTTTCTTTACATTTTTCTCTGGTGCATATTACATATCAATGTTTCAGAATAGCAGGATGGCAGCATCTCATTTTAAGTTTTTTTTGTTTGTTTGTTTTTGTTTTTTGTTTTTGTTTTTGTTTTCCTTCTTAGAGCCACAGAATCCTTATCCTAAAATAAATAATTTATAGTTTGAGGTTACTTCGATGGAAGTTTGAGAAGGTAGATTTCTATAGATTTTTGTTTTGTTTTGTTGGAATAAAAAAGAATTTTTTGGTATTTTCTTACAAATGTCTGCTAATTGTGTACATTCCAAGTACTCGAAGCATTGAGTTTCATGTACTGAAAAAAGCAAATGTACAAAACTGTGCATGATTTCAAATGTTACTAGATATTATAAATATATATATAATTTATTGAGTTTTTACAAGATGTATCTGTTGTAGACTTGTTGACTTAACATTTCTTATTCAATGCTTATATAGTTTTATAGCCTGGACTATTATCTTTAAAAGCTTAAAAAATTAAAAAATTCCAATTTTGTTACATTTTATACTGTTGATGTTACAATCCACAGGTTTGCATAGCGTGATTTTTCAATGAGCAACTGTTCAGTTTATTTTAATACTGTATTTCTGTGCCTGACAGCTGCAGCTGTCCAAGGTGTGAGATGAACACTAAATAAAACTATTCTGCTTTTGTTAACATGGCAAACTTACTTTTACCAAAAGAAAAATAATAATAATAAAGATAAACAAGTTGTTAAATTTGGGGGCTTATTCCCAGTTGTGAGGGTCCTTTGAAAAAATATATATATATATATTAAAAAAAATAAAGTCTGTGGGGTCTGTAGTGACCAAACCTGTGCCAGGAGGGAGTATTTTACAGTGCTTCTTCACAAATCCCAGCCAGCACAGGTTTTATATTTATAACTTTAAAAGTTATGGATTAGCAGGGCAGTATTTCTTTAGTAGTGGGGGTACTTATGTCCACGCAGGCCATTGTGTGCATGCAGAAATAGGGGTGTTTTGCTCCCTCTCCCATACAGGACCAAGTATATGCCCCTAGCAGAAGGGCAGGATTTGCTAATGAAACCTCAGCTGTGGATTTTGTTCAGACCTGGAAGTCTCTCAGCATGATCGTGGTGGTGCAAACGTTGTGTTGAGTCCTGTCATGCACAAGGGAAGCCCCTGCTAGGAAAGAGAATGGGGATTTATCCAGAGCAGGCACCCAGCGCCTCTCAGGATGGGTACGAGGGACCTCATCATGCCCAGCGTGCAAGGAGCAGAGCCACATTTGTCTCCCTTACCTCTGGAGAAGCATGCAAGGGAGCTCCACAAATTCCTGCTCTTCCAGCAGCAGACGGGGTGTTGCAGCTTGGGGAGCACTGGGCCAACCCTAGCAGCATGGCCATATAACGTTAACACACTCCTACGAGTGATCCTGTTGAACTGCTTCCCAGAAACCGCAATTTTTGCATGCGAGTTTATCCAACTGCATGTAGCCTGCCTAATTTTAAGAAAGAGGCGTTGGGGGGGGGTTCATGCGTCTCTGCAGGTTGTATCTGCAGCACTGGAAGCACTGTTGCTCCTGTTGCTTCCTAGAACTTACATTTTATTTATTTATTTATTTATTGAAAGTAGATTGTATGGCATTTAGGTCATTTCCTTGCCGTTGTAGGAAAAAAAACTTTTTTTAGCACTACGTTGTGGGAGGGGAAGCCTTGCTCCTTGCAATGGATCATTTCCACCCTCCCCGGACACACGTTGATGATGGCCAGCCCCGAGCCCTGCAGGAGCACCATGGGCTGAGGGATGCTCTCTGCTCGTTCACCGTGGCACGGTGCTGAGGGTGTCGTGCACCGCTGGCCACTGGGATGGGAGAAGTAGGAGCGGGGCAGGCTGCGGTGTGCAGCATGCCCGTGCTTTATAGCTGCCAAGAAAAGTCCTCGGAGCACACAGCAGAGGAGACAAAGTCCGTCTGTGGCTGCCCTGCGCATGGAGCTGGCGGGATGTTTGCTTTCCCTCTTGGGTTTCATGATGTCATTCTTCCTCTGCCGGCCTCCTTGCGCAGCGCTATTTGCTTGTGGGTTAGGGAGGGGGGCAATATTTTACTTCAACTGCCCTGCAGTGCAGCCAGCCCTTAGCCGAGGATGAATTTTTGGCTGGCTGCAGCGGGCGAGGTGCATTTAGCCATGTGCAAAACAAGCTCAAGGGCCGTTTGTGAAGCTGCCCCGGCTGCATGGCTGAGCCATCGCGGCTCATCCTCCCCATCGGTGGCCGCAGCTTTCCACCCAAACCGTACTCCCCTTCCACATGAAAGAGGTATTTTTCAAAAGAGAACAAATGTCTTTTTTTTTTTTTTTTCCTCTGCGGGTGACTACACAAACAGGGCCTCACGCTGGCCCCTGTGACCTGTGTCATAGCAACATTCAAACAAATGACTAATATTGTCATATTTTACGTGTTGTTGTTGGTCACGGTTCCATGCCAGGCAGGGTTTGGCAAAAGGAAGAAAAAGTCCGAAGCCCTGCAGGTGTCAGTAGGAGATGGAGGCAGCTAGAACTAAAATAGCAAAGTTTCCTTGTGCCACCTAAAAACCTTGAAAGTGGTGTCTCCTGCTGGTGGACTACAAGTTAGTCCCTTCCAGAGGGTACCCAACCTGCAGAAAGGGAAGATGGAGATGTGGGTTGTGTTGATATGGAAAGGGAATAGAAAAGGTGAGTGCTGGATCTGGACCCAGGACCCTGAAGAGATGGATCTTGCCTGTACCCTTCTCTTCCTCTACACTAGCTCTGATCACGGTTTCACTTTATCATACTTCTGATTTAATTTTTCTGTTTCATCACCATCCTGTCAGTTTTCACAAGCAGCATCTTGGGTGTAGGCCAACACACCAAGCAGAAGCAGCACCATGCCCTTCCCCAAGAAGATCACTCTCTAAAACCAGGAAAGAAGTCCGTGTCCAGCAGACAGCAATCCCATCAGCTCTGAGCCCTGCAGGGATATTCGTACCCACACAAACTGCCCGCTGGGGGATCACCTCGGCTTTCTGGTGCCCACCGAGGAGCAGACCATAATCACTGTGTCTGTCCCAGGTCTTTTTTGGGGGCCGGCAGCATGCAGGAGCATGGGATGGGAAAAGAAGGCATGCAAGGAGAAGAAAGATATCTTACTGAATGTGTGAGTGGAACTGGTCCAGGAATGATTTTGCTAAAGGCCACAATCTGCCTGCTTCCCCCACCTTGGCATAGGCAAAGCAGGCAGGAAAATCAGATATTTTGGCAGTCTCTGCGGCAGTTCTCTGCCCGTGAGAAGTGCCACTGTTTGGCCTCTTTTGGGCATGACTAGGGAACAGATTAATGTGAAATTATGTCTTTTCGGTGTCCCTTCCTACATAGGCCAACACAAGGAAGAATAATGCCACCAGGCTGGCAGAGCCACTGACACCTCTGCTTTCTGCTGAGCCCGTACCCAGCTCTGACAAGCAATGCCAGGAGCTGGAAGGAACCCCTTGGGTGAGGGTGGTCCAGCTCCTGCCCCACTGATGAGTGAATATGAACGAGTGCGTCTGCCCCAGGGAACATGAAAACACCAGAAAGGTGATGGCTGCTTTCAGACAGGGCTTGGCTGACGTGCAGCTTCCCATTTCCAACCAAGGAATTCAAGCAGGCACTGGGCACCAAAGTCAAGCAGTGAAAGCAGGATAAAGTTTGGCAGCAGCAGAGAGCTGCGTGCCTCCTGTGGCCCTATGTGTCAGGTCAGAAATGCAGGCAGCACAAACTAAAGCTGATGCTGAGCAGCACAAGATATGCCATGGATAAGCCCTCTCTGGTAACAACATAGCCTGATGAGCTGCCATTACAGACATTGAGCTAAATGCCACGCGCATTTGCCCCTGGGGCTCCCTCACCACCCTCTGCATCCCCCTGGGGCATGGTAGCACTGCCTGACATCAAACCCAGCTCAGGCAGGCACCGTGTTTGGGCTCAGTCTGCCCTGAGCTAACGTCAGTGTGGATGCTAATCAGAGCCTTCCAGACAGCAGAGGGGGATTACAGGTCGCAAGCAGGGGTGGTGAGTGTTAGCTTTTGACTCATTCTTCTTAATGTGATAGGAGAACTGAAAGTACTGATGGGAGGAAGTCCAGGCTGAGAAACATAGCACATGCCCTGAAGCCTCTTCCAGACTTGTAGAGCTGGGCAAAAATTAACAAATGTCTTCCTACAAGCCCTCACTGAGGGTGCCTCAGGGAAGCTTCCAGTTCTAAGAGTAACAACCCCAGAGAGATCACAGCCTGCTCAGATCCGAGCATAAAGCTCTGAGGAGAAGCACGATCATTCCACACATGGTGCATTCAGGTACATCCAGAAAGGCTGCCCAGACAGCCAGCAGCTTGTGCATTCCTGGGAGCCAACATTTGCTCTACCAGATAGTTCTGGTCCTACCAAAAGATCCTGAACCCAACCCAAGAGAAATCACTCCATGTCTTTCTTGGGTAGCACCATGGGTATATGTATATTTTTTTCCCAATATAGACAATAACTTGTTCAGGAGATGATTCTTTGTGATGACTTTCCATCAGACACTTAGCTAGTCTGCTCAGTTAAGCAGAAAATCTACTTATTGGTTCCAATCGGTCAATGTCAATTTTCCCCATTCCACACCATCAATACGGAGGAGGCAGGAAAATGCAATATTCTCCAAAAGCAAAAATTAGCTAATCTTTGTACAAGTTGTTTTCAAGCAGCCCCTGGTATTAAATCTGCTTTAGTTGTACCGGCATGTAATCCCTTGTTATTAATCATCAGAGGAGAGAGAGACCTGTTATTCTCTTGTGCCTCCCTGCTGCATTTGGCTCCTTCAGCTGTTTCTGTCCTGGAGAAGATCACAGAATCACACATTTTGGTGTTTGAGGCCCTTCTGGAGGAGCAGACTCAACAAGTAGTGGTAGGCAGTCACTCCTGTTCATTGCACACCTCCATTATAGGGTCCTAAAACAACCCTTTGCCTTCCTGTCCCCGTGCAACCTGTATGCATCTTCCCCACAGGAGGACACTCGGGTACTAACGTTATGTGGCAGATGCTCACGTCTTCACCACTGTGAGGGCTGGGCAGCTGGACAGGACCAGCTCTTGGAACTGTGTAGGTGGCTCACTGTGGCACGTGGCTTCAGAGGACTCCTAGTTCTCTTCTACCCTCAAGGTTTTTTTTTGTTTGTTTTGTTTTGTTTTGTTTTGCTTCATACAGTCTTTTAGGGATGTTTTCTCTCATTTGAGGAGTTTGCCTTGTCTTTGCAGACAGCAACCCGGCCTCTACTACACACCATCTTGTCCACCCAAGGGAATTACAGCAGAGCGTTAACTCCGTGACCATGCACCATGAGCAGGCCCTGCCAAACACATCAGCAGAAAGGCTCGGGGATGTCTGGTTGGTGAGGGCAGTAAGAAGCCAAAGGAGAAGAACAGAGATGGGCACGAGGATGGTGAAAGCTGAGTCACCTTCGTACAGGCAGGGAAAGGACCAGGCTGTTTTCCAAGGCAGATACAATCTCTTTCCAGGTGCTTACAAGTTCACAGGCTGGGAATGGGCTACTGGGACTCTTCCAGCTCAGGATATTCTCTGATTCTACGATCCTACTGTCAGAAAGGGGAAATCGTGTATAATCTGCATGTGAAGTGTCCAAAATTGTGGCAGTCTGAAGCTCAGAGTTCTTGTTATAAAAGCAATGCAGATCTCTGCTGTTTATTCTCCCTTGGACAGAAACCATGCAGCCAACTCCATCCCACAAAAGAGATGGAGGAGAATTTTAGGGCTGATTGATCTGGGCATTATAAAATGCATTTGTGGAAGCACCCTTGTCGGTGTATACATTCCTATCTAATGCTTCTGTTGGAGGTTTATGGCTTGCACATGAAAAACTTCTGCAAATATCTCCCAAAGGCATTTATGGTCAAAATCTCAGTGAACACCTGGAAAATCCAGAATTGGACCATCTTAATGAGACCCTGCAGTCTCTCTCTTCAAAAAGGCTGTCCCATTCAGAACAACCCTCACTGCTTCAGCCTGGGGTGTATAAACACCCAACTAATAAAAATCATCTGTCAAACAGCCCTTCAAACTACCCAATGAAATGTTTCTGCTCCAGCTGGAGAAGTGACAGAAACTCCTGAAAATTTAGATCATGCTTTTGCAAGCGTTATCACCTTCCAAAGAGCCCAGGAGAGAAAAGGAGAGGCTATGCAATACACCCCTAATGACCGGGGAATTTTGTCTGGCAAAGCAAACACTGAGGTCTGAAACCATCATGCTTGGCTCCCGAACAGCACGGTGACTACTAGATAAAAAATGCAGATAAACACAACACAGGTTGTGAGGCTGATGGTGAGCACGGACATCCAGACAGGGCTGCAGGTCCTTGGCTGTAAGCAAGGGATGCAAAGGAGCTCCCAGCTCTTTGCACGGGCTGAGCAGAGATGTTCATGTTGTGAGTGGAGATGACCAAGCTCTGGACCTCCTCCAGTCCAAGAATGGCAAAAAATGGTGTTTCAGCTAAGATCAAAGCCTGTGGAGAGGCCAGTGTACCTGGAGCTGTTCCAGGTGGGCATCTCTCCCTTTTTATTATTAATATATCATTATAACCATATGCTTACAATTTACTAATTTCAGTACATGAAGAGTTTTGCTGGTAAAATGGAGGCTTTTAAAACTGCCTACCACTTTTACTGACATTTACTACTAAGGTCAGAACTCTGCCTTAAACTGAAGGAAGTCTCAGGTCAGCTGAAATGTGCTAGACACACCACTTCCACCTCTGTTTAAACACCTTCTAATTAACTTGTGATAAGATTTTTTTGTTGCAACGGTCTCAGAGAATAGGAGGTACGTGCACATTCACACCACATCTTACTTTTATAGGAATTATTATTTATTTGTGAGGCTCAAGTTTGTTTTTTCTCATTCTGAAAAATAAACAGGAGGTAAGTAACGTGAGCCAGCGGCAGCCTTCAGATACCACTGATGATAGCTACTTCACACGAAGCCCCGCTATCGACTTTCAGTCATTGAGAAAGATTTTAATGACATTCTCAGGAATTAGGTTTCCAAAAGCAAGGCTGTTATTGGATATCCAGAAAACAGAAAGGTAAGCGCCGTATTCATTACAACACTACAATGCTATGTTGGCAGAGAAATACTCTTGACTTTTCCATCAGACTTGTGCTTAAATATAGAATTTAAGAAATTTTTACAAGGTTGAGAAAGGGCAAAAAATTACTGGCAAAAGGTTTTGAGGTTACAGAATCCAAAGTAATTTTGGTTGGCTGACCCAAAGCTGGTTAATTTTCCTGAATGCGACGCAGTCCTCATGTAGGTGGTACCAGCTCAAATTTGCTTTGCCTGGATCAGTATATTGCATAGATTTTATTAACAGGGAAGAATTTAAGTGCAGTATGAGCCCAAGGAGAGCGGGCAGCTCTCCAAAACGGGTACACTCATCCTCCTCATCAAAGTCAATCTGAAGAAACCATGTAAAAGGTGACATTTTAATTATTAGGCAAAATTTCCAGCAAAGCCAAGGGAGGTTTGCTTGTGTGGGAGGGACCCGAGAAGCAGGGCCTCTGTGCATGCATGAGCATGTAGAAGAGGGCAGAAAAACAGTTGTTTATGCAACATTAAAATTGAGAAATGAAGCAGTCAAGAAATGCAGCGTTAGGGTTGAATGCTCAGCTGTGATGTTGCCTCCCAGTACTAAGTGTTGAGCAGTGGTGTGCTTGTACGTTGTTACAGATACATGCAACAGGCAGGCTTCCCTTGGCAGGGAAGGATCTGTGAAATATGCCAGGGTTGTTCAGTAACAAGACAACCTTTGATTATCCTGCCAAAAAATAAAATAAAATACAACACAAGGCTTTAACATGAGACCTCACCACCCTTATAGCCCCACAGTTTGAGCTCTGAAATAAGACCATTACTTAGCTGACCACAAAGCATTTCCGTCTGGATGCCCAGCAGCCCAACAGGACTCTGAACTTGTCACCACTGATTTTAGCTCCTGCAGATGCATGTTGGGCAGCTGGGTGTCCTGGATGGGGGCTCTGAGATGCCACAGCATGGGCATCCCCTGCCTGCACAGCCCTGCACACAGCAGGTCGTGGGGCGAACCCTTCCCATGCAGCATCTCCTCTGGAAGCTGTGTCCCACACTGCGGTACTTATTTCCTCATTATTCCCAGTAATGAGCTGATTTCTGGCTCTTGCTCTAGGAAGCTGCTCATGGCTGACACACACCAAGCCAACTGGCTTGCAGGGAGTCCCTTACAAAGCCCACACCATCCTTCAGGATTCCGCTGTGCAGCACAGCCAGGGCAAGCACAGCACCATTGCTTATGGTGAGAGCTTTTTGGGAAACTGGAACAGAATGCATGGCTACAAAGAGAAAGGTCTTCCACATCCGTGTGCCTTTCAAACTTCCCAGTGCATTTTGTACATTGTTTCAAGTGATCATATCTACTGCTGATCTGACCTTTGTTTATTTTTCTTTCCTCAATGTCTGAGTGATTCATTTGGCTCCAAAAATGAATTTCACTATCATTTCAAGCAACTGTTAATTAGAGTGCTTAATTCCAGCCTCAAAGAAGCCAATGGCTCACATTAAATATCAGATAAGAAAAACATCTCAGTTTGGTCTGGCTGTGCATTTGTCTGATTTCTCTGCAGAATTCAAGCATGAGCAAGATACAGCTGAGGCACAAGAAATCAGATATCCCCAAGCTCTCAGTAACACTCAAAGAGCATAACCATTTGTCTTAGGTACCTTGAAGTCCCGGCACCAATGAATCAGATTTGGGGTGGGAAACCTAATGCGCAGAAGTAGTGAAATAAAGCATTAATGATCAACCTCTCTATTATCACATCTTAACACCCCAAGCTGGTGAAGTGAGAACGACTTTTGCAAATTCATTCGATAAGAGCAATGCAAGCTTGAGGAACTGGGTGAGTTGGTGGCATGTCCCCCAGTTAGGCAGAGATAGATAAGGTCAAGTGACAAGGGGGATAAAAATAAAGGGCTTTTCATATCTCTGCAAATTCTTTTAGAATGATGCCAAAGCTGCCAAGCTAGACAGCTGAGCTTCTACAGCTAATTAACTTGGTTTACAGACACTGAAATTAAGGTGGACATTTTCAGAAGGGCTGAGAGATCAGCCCCCCAGTATGGTGAGAATTAAAGCAATAGTTTTATTAACTATTGGGTCATACAACACATTGCAGCAGTAATCCTGGGAGCTGGGGCATGAGGACCACTGGTATCCAGAGGAGGATTAACTTCTGGGATCCTTGGTCTTACCCTTGCCTAGATCAGACAGCAGAGGTATTTCATGTTTTTCACCTCTCACTTAACAAATATAATACTTAAAATAAAAATAAAAAAAAAAAAATAAATCATTTGACTATTGCCAACTAACGTGGATTTAGCTGTCTCATTTTCAGATGCTCATGTTTGAACCATTCTTCTGCCTGATATTAAACCTCCCCTTATTCAGCATTTGCTTCAGAAAGCTAAGCACTGTTGTTCAAGGGAGGCTAAAATCTGGATGTAGATTATCCCAGGAATCCCATGTACAACAATTCCCATCAGCTTTTGCAGCAGGAAAGCCCCATTTGTAGTGCTTCAAGGCTCTGGGCTCATCCCAGCAGTTATTTTTTCTGCAGTCCTGATGCTTCTGTGACTCTTACTCTGGAGTACACTGAACACATCCAGCTGCCCTGGAGCCAGGGCTTTACCTGTGCTCATTCACCATAAAACCCTGTTGTTCTGTGGGAACATCTGCTCATTTGTGCTCCACCCAAACACCCCACACATTCTTCAGAAATTTCTCTTTCTACAGATCTGGTTGCTTCTTGCCAACAGCAATACACACACTTGACATGCTAAGAAAAAGTATTTAACAGGGGGGTGGGCGGGAGGACGCGTTCCTCATAAATTATTCTCGCTGCAGGATGAAGAGTCACAAACTAACAGTCCTGTACTTTAGGAAGCCTGTTTGCAAAAGGAAAGGATCCTGACTGAGTCAGCTAAGGTGAAATACCTGCCATTTCCTCTCCATAATGAGCTTCAAAAAGCATTTAGGACAATGTACCCAAGTCCTATATTGAACACCGGTCACTACTGGGTTAAGTGTCAAGGGAGGGGGGGGGCTGTACAACACCCCAGGAACCATATACCCTATTTGAATTAAACCCATACTTGGTAAATTTTGAAAATCTAGCTAATGGTTGGGTTCTGACTACACTTGTCCCCCCCTTTCCTCCACTCTGATGATGCTGGTGTTACTGGGAGCAGAACGACCTTTTAAACGCATGATGGTGTCTGGCCTTTAAAACCCTCTGTGAAAGCTCGTACTGCAGTTGTTCCTGTGCTACACACTTGATCTTTAGCCATATGAAAGCAAATGAGTAATACTTTAATATTTTGTGGCTAGTCGTACTGGATTTGTTGCTAAAACGTCTTCTCCCCAGTGATCCAGCACTCTTCTTTGGAGCTTCATTTTGGGCTTGCAGTGTCTGTGTGTTTTTCTCATCAGAAAGAAAACATTGTCTGACTAGACACAGGCAGAAAGCCTTTCCTGAGCTTCTTGTTTTCAGTCTCACTACTTTACTTAAGTTTCACAAGACTGAGATATCGCACTGAGCATTGCACAAAAACTTGGCACCCGACCCCTGCCCTCCAAATACTGATCTGGCAGGGGCTGAGACAGAAAATCAGGCTGTGTACAAGGCAGGAGAAGAGTGCAGGTTCTCCAGCACCCAAAAGGTCCAGCTCTGAATCCAGAACCATCCAGTATGGTCTCTGCGAACCTAATGCAAAAGAAATATCCCTTTACTTAGTTCTTCAGAGAGTTACATGCCTGGTCTGAGTGTTAAGCAGAAAGGGTCATTTGTAGGAGCTACCTTCAAAGAGCTGGTTACTCAAGAGCTGCCTCTGGTTGGATGCTCGGTGCCAGGGAAGCTAGTGGACAAAGTTTCTGCAAAACCTGTTCAAATTGCAGCACTGTGTTTCTTCCCTCTGCTCCTGAAGTTTCAATTAATCCAGTTTGATTTAATCTTTCATAATTGTGCAGTGTGTTTTTATTCAAATTTGCCTCCAGTCTTCCACCAATTAGCACATCCATGCATAAGTGGTGGCAGGGCCTCAGATCTCACCAGACTGCCTTGCTCACTTGTTTCACCATCTTCAGCTCCTAAAACGCTCTGGGTGGCTGCCAGGAGCTGAGCATTTTTTCCCTCAGATTCCAGACCAGCTTGTGAAAAGCCCTTTGCGAT
Source organism: Oxyura jamaicensis (assembly GCF_011077185.1). Taxonomy (NCBI): domain Eukaryota; kingdom Metazoa; phylum Chordata; class Aves; order Anseriformes; family Anatidae; genus Oxyura; species Oxyura jamaicensis. The sequence continues at coordinate 88,119,821 of NC_048896.1, read as the reverse complement.
CACATGGCTACTGCCCTGAAACGTCTCCGCATGCAGGCGAGCGCTGTTAAATCATCCGTGTGCCTTATCAGCCATGCTTTTCCCCTGTGAATCCTAGAAGTGACTCCCGTAGGAAGCCTTGTGCTGATCTTGGCCTGCAGGAGAAAATTAAGGCTGAAAACTGCTATCGAGTTGTTTGAACTGGGTTCCAACTCCGTCTCTGCCACGTTTAATAGCCTCCATAAATTGCTCAATTCCTCTATAAGATTAAATAGATGGTTATGAACAGTGCTCTCTGGCTTCCCTGTTATCAGTGGTAAGACTGGGATCTCAGCCATGACCTGGGCTGATAAATGCTATCCAGGTACAGGCTGTAGATGCATCTAGGGGCCATCACACCCTGTTGGCTTTGGATAGGGAAAGAGTTTGTCAGAAGAGCCTTCAAAGCCCACTTTTCTGCCTCAAGATAGAAGATTTAGCTAGTCCCTTAGATATGTATGAATTGCTTGGAGTCAGGTCAACAAAAGTAAGAAGGTAAGCAATTCCCAGCTCCTCACATCCTCAGGATGGCCTTTGCCACCTTCTGCCTATCTGCATCCAACTTGCACTCATGTTAGAGGAGAAATTGAGGGATCAGTAAGTTTTCTTCGGGTTCCGCAGTGTTCCCACTAACAACATCGTTGAATAAATGGGTTAATGCTCTCCTCTCTAACAAAAATCTTCATAAAAGTGGATGGTAATTACAACTATAATGAACAGACACCAACCAGAGATGAATCAGTTGTGTACCTTTTACTTGTCTGGAACTCCACATTATGTGGAAAAGTTCGTCTTAGAGTATATATTCGTTAGCATGATTAGATCAACACCACCACAATATTCAATATTACTTTGCCTTTGGCAGCAGCAAGGACATCTGGGCAAAACAGCATTTAACATCATGCTAGTTAAGGCATGTCAGATAATTCAGTTTCCAACACGAGGCAGTCTCCCACAACAGACAAGCCATAGCAAAGGAACCAGTTTCAGTGGTCACCAAATGAAAGAAAGTCTTTCTGAGGAGATGGATCACACGGGATGGATCAACTCCCACCCCAGCAGCAGCCTCTCACAGCAGGGGCAGTCCTGTGAAATGGCAGCTCCCGGGAACAAGCCCTAGAGCACCACACCGCCCACGCCAACAGGAGCTCTACACCCTCCCAGAAAAGTCTGGAATATGGAATTGGGCAGCGCTGGGAGCTCTCAGCTGTCCTGGGAGCTCTTGGAGACTGGTTTCCAGCTGAATTATCAGCTCGCATCCACTACAACAGGACACCAGATCGGTCTGTGTCTGTGCACTGGCCACAGCCACAGTCACAAGCATGGCACATCTGGACCTGTCCCACTTCTCCATGGACTTCCCCAGACCCGGGGATGCTGTCTGCACGCCACTTTCCATCAGACTATGCTCCTTCCACTCCTGTCATGCTTCCTCAGAGCTGATGTTGTGAAGGTTTCAGTTGAAAATGTTGTCTTTCTTACATTATTCACTTAAAATGCTTTATTATTTTCACATGCTCCCTCTCCAGTGGTTATGGGTACTCTGTGTAAGGACATGGTAGATAAGGTATAAATGCTCCAGTTGAATATCTTACATACTCAGGAACAGGTTTGTGATCTGACAGAGCTAGCAAACCTTGCTGTGCCTGTAGCATGTTTCCTCAAGCTGCTGTTAATGCTCTACACATAAAAAAAGTGAAAAGTGTCTGCTAGGTCAAAAATACACACACACACTGTAACCCATTCAGGAGATGTAGAGAGGGGTAAAAGCTCATGAAAGCACATTATGACAAGGCAAAAAAAAAAAAAAAAAAAAAAAAAAAAAAAAAGATTCTTCAGTCATGGCAGAGATCAGCATAGGTCAATCAGCACAGCATCAGAGACCCAACCGATGAGCATCACAGCCTCCTAGATTCACTCAGTGAGCTACAGGATATGCAAAGCCAACTCCACCAATGCACAGGCCACCTTCAGAGGCCTCTGAAGGCTGCTCTGAGCTAGATCGATGTAAACTCCGGATACAGGCACTGCTGACACTTTCCCCAGCTGTAATCCAGTCCCGGAGCTGGCAGTGGGAATTGTCCTGCACTGCCTCTGCCCTGCCAGAGGATTCCCCAGTGCATGGGAACTCTTTCTCTTGGCAGCTCAGCCAGTTTTTCTGGTTTGCTTTGCATAGCCATGGTGGAGCAGAGCAGCTGGTAGGGCTGCTCTGACCGACTGACTCCTACCCAGCTGCCTAGGAAAACTCTACCATGGGAGCAGACATGAAATTCAGTGTTTCAGAAAGATTTGCCCTGGCAAAGAGCCTTGGCCAGCAGCCTTGGAAGTCCATAGAGCAGAAGTTACCTTTCCCTCACAGTCAGCAGAGATTTCAAACTTTGCCTTATCTGCCACCCCGGTGTCTGCATGGGTCCCTTCACCAGAAGCTCTGTGTACTGCTTTCTCTTGCCCTCATTGAAAAGATGGCAAATTAAAGCACAGGCTAAACCAAATAAAGGACCATGGACTCTAAAGGAGCCTGTAGATGCATGAGTGAAGATGGGAGCTCAGCTGAGCATCACTTCAGGACCATCACCCCAAATCCATCTTTCCTCTATAGTGGAGTGACTGAGTACACTGCCTAAATACCTACATGCAGGAGATGCTGCTGCTGTCTCATGTGTACTCCTCCTCCTCCGTGCTCTCCCCAGGTAGCAGCATCCCGCCTGTGGACCCTACAGGAAAGAAAGCCCTCTACAGATCTTTGTGAACTCTTTCTGCCTATAAAAATAAGTATTCTTATTTTCTGCCTATAAAAATAAGTATTCTTATATTCTAATTCTCTGCATTCCTTGCTATTAAAAGAGGAGACTTGGCTGTATGGATACAGCCCCTGCAGGCAATTATCTCCTTTTGCTCTCTAAAATTAACCCTTCTTATACCTGCAAGCCCTTTCCCCCATAACAGGTATCAAACCTTACCAAGAGGTCTGCAGAGTTCACAATAAGCCAGAGTTCCCAGGTTGTAATGCCAGAAGACAAAGCTGATTTAAACTCTCGCGACCTTTGAAACCCTGGGGCATCACATCAACCTCCCACCCTACCGCTTCTCTCCTGGCCACACACCTTCACTCTATTCCCTATTAAGGGACTCCTCCAAGAGCCAATTCAATGCATCCAACCATTAGAAGACTGTCCTACCTCTTAAAGAAGGGGCAGTTCACTGCTGGGCTACGACTGAGCAACTCAGAGAGCAGGCTGGCAACACCAGAGAGCCATGGGACCAGACAGCCTGGGGCAGAGGTTGGAGAAAGGAGAAGAATGAGCTAGGGGGTTGCCCTAGGTGAACTCTTGGGTTGTCTTTGGAGGGGCTTTTGGGATGCCCAAGGAGGGAATCTTGGGTTATGCTCATAGAGACTGTTGTGTTTTTTTTTTTTTTTTTTTTTTTTCCCAGAGGGACTCATTTTGTCCTCCAGGTGTTCTCCATGCAAATGGACAGGACAGGTTTACCATCCCATGCTGCTAGCCCCATGCCAGGGGCAAGGGTTTTACCCTCTAGTTGAGGACAGAAAGGGAGAAAGAAGCCCCACGCTCCAGGGGTGTGCAGCCTGGATATGATATGCAAAGCGTCCCCAACAGAGTCATGAGCTATACCAAGACAGTTCCCCCGCATCATCAGAAACAGCAGCACTGCGAGAGAAATATCTTTCCAGTTGCAAGCTTTAAAATTATTTCTATTTGCATTGCAATGAATATGCCACTGGCAGGGGCTGAAACTCAGGAGTTAATGTGCTGCAGGTTTATGGTAAACGAATGCTTCTGGAGCCATAATTCATGTTAATTGACAGAAGCTGTCTGCAACACTATGAAATATGCACATCATAGCTGCAAAACAGGAATCCCTGTGTGCATTGGGAAACAAACTGCGTCTTTTGCTTCCAAGCGCCGTGATTACTTCTCTTTTTCACATCAAATAAAAACTGTTAGTTATATCCGCATCTGAAATGAGGTGTGAATAGTCAAAGGCGCATCTGTAATGAACCAGCCAATGCAACTGGAAGAGGAACGTACCTGAGGAACAGTGGACCATTCCCACCCTCTCCACACTTTGATCATAAAACACACTGAGCAACTGGTGAGCTCAGGGCAATGAAAATCATCAGGCAATTACCATTTGTGTGACCCATTTACATGACTTCATTAAAAAAAAAGGGGGGGGGGGGGGGGAACTGAGGCAAACTGGCTTAGCTCCATTGACTAGAGGACAATCAGCCCCCTAAGATTTGTCTGCTTGGAAAATGAATATATTCTGTAATTAGAACCATTTTTAATGCCTGAACTGGATTTGCAACCTTATAGATACATTTAGGGGAATAGGTTATGTTTAGGACCTTTACTGGGAGAACTGAGCCACAGATAAGTTTGTGAACTTAGAGATTTGTGAAGTGAGATTTGAAATGTTGTGTGAGAGAAGTCCTTCATGGCAGCAAGGGAAGCACCTGAACATTTTCATTTTGTCAAGGTATGTGATTCTGTGATTCTGGTATGTCGTCACATCAAAGCACAGCCATCCAGTGAAGACATTTGGGTTTGACAGTGGAAGTCAGAGGAATCCCTAGCCAAAAGAAACATTGTTATAGAGTGCAATTTTCTTTTAAATGAGCTTTTTGACCCCAAACTGATAATATTAACAAATTTTATTTTAGGAAACCATGCTAAAAAAAAAAAATCTGTCTTGCTCCTATGGAAAATGAAAACTATTTTGGCAGCTATGAAATCTGCCACAGAATTATCTGTTTACATCAACAGCCATAGTGGACAATGGCCTAAGAAAACCCATCCTAGAATAACAAACCCAGCTAATGGAAGTTAGCTCTCACTGTAGCTGTAACTATTTTTTCCCCATTCCTTTTACTTATTAATGTTACTGAGCTTTAGTAACTTCAAGGAAATGTATTGAAAAGCAAAATCCACCACCTAGGTTATACCCAATAAAGTTTTTCTTGCTGCCACTGAGGTTAGTCAGATTTCATGTGCAATCCTACATCACGCTGAACAAATCAATACAGGAGCCTAGGGGTGGCCTCTGAAATATTTTTTTACTTAATCCTGCCTAATTTATTATTATTATTATTATTTTTAAAGTACTTGTTTTATGCTTTGATAAGCCCCAAGGACCAGCTTTACATCTTAAACCCCTTATGCACTAGGAGAAGTAGTGGATGTCTTATTATTCATTCACTAATGGTGAGTGCATACAGAAGTTTCTTATTCCCAGGAGGGATCCTGATGTATTCAATGCAAGTACCCAAGGATCAAAGCGTTGCAAGGCAGCACACAGCGAACAGAATTTGGCCCAGGACATCATTACTGAGCCTTAACTTGTCCCTCACCTTAACAGAGCCATTCTGCTGCTTTGCTCCTGCATATGGAATAAAGAAAACCAGGAACGATTCCTTCCCCAAGAGGCCCAAGAGCCCAGCCCTGCAATCACCACTCCCACAACTCTTCCTTAGCTTACACGAGCAGCTCCACGTGTGGATGAGGTTGGAGGATCTGGGGGATGAGACCTCAGGTAATCCTGACCTGACCTGACTCACGAGGGGGGAGGAAGGAACTCGCTCCAGCTGGCTCCAGAGGTGGTTCATCTTGCCAGAGATACCTTGTGCCAGTTCCTTTGAAAATATGGAATTAATCATCTTTCTGATTAAGTTTAGATACTCCTAGGAGAAATAAGTCAAAGCTGAAGACACTGTCAAAAAGGAATGGAAGAGGAACAATAAGTGTGAGGGCAAATTGTTCTCATTTGGGAGCTGTGCTGAAAAGAGGTGTTAAATTGCAGGAGGTCGTGTTTGCTGCTAACAGCCTGCAAGCCTTTCCTCTCCCACCCCAACCCAGATGCTGAGTGAGCGCAAACAGGGCTTTTCTTTTGTTTTGAACCTGATCCTGCTCCATTCAAATCAGGCAGGCTTTGTCATTAGCCCCAAGTTCACAGGTGGGGAGTGAACACAGACCCCTACGTGTCCTGCCTGTCCTGACTCCAGTGAAAAGAACATTTCTGAAACTTGTCAGCTGAAATATTTGCACAAGCAGGTTTTCAAATCCCAGTGTGGACAGAAGGAGCTGCTTTTTAGCAGGTGTTAGCAGGAAAAGATAAAGCTGCTTGGTTGAAAATATGTCATCTTTCATTTAGAAATGTGTCAGTACAAGCGTGTTAGCACCTTCACGCCAAGCCTGGACAAGCCCTGGAGGAGGAGAAGGGCTGAACAACGAGGAGAGAGAGTGGGAACTTGCTCTGTGGGCAGCCCGGTGCTTTGGGTAGGGGAGAGAAAGCAACTTGCCTCCAACGGGGGATCATTTTAAAGCCAAGGAGTTTAGGATAGTAGTTTGCTTCTGCCAGCATTTTACACCTGCTCCAAGCAATGTCCGAGGATCATGTTTGAGGCAGCTGTGGCCACATGGAGCCTTTTCTGCACTAGGATTCCCAAGGCTGATGCTGTTGTGGAAGCTAAACCAGGTTCAGCACTGGTAGGACCACTGCAGGAGTCGGACCCAGCAGGATGGATCCAGTGGGTAAAGGGATGATCTCTCAAGAGCTCAGGCTCTTGTGCTAGCCCCTGCTACCGTGGCATACAGGCTGGTTTTCTGGATCCTGCACACTCACAGCAAAACCCAGCCTAGACATCTTCACATCCCTCGATCAACATCCCTAACAGAGCTTCAAGTGCAGGCTTTGCCTGGCTTGTCTTTCTCCACGCAAAGTGGCTGCTCAGTCCCGTTCACTTGGCATTTACCCAAGCAGCTGCTGATACAGCCCCAAAGAGACACAATAAAAAGGCTGGGGGAATGTACAAATTCAATTTAATGTGGAATGAGGGACCAGTTAATCCGATCCCCGAGGAGCACAGAAATATTTAATTTCATGACAGTGTTGTCAGGGCTCCTATTCTGAGACAAGAGCAGCTCTTGTCCCTTGGATCCAAACTTCCTCTGTGCAGACATGCCCAAATGACCAGTTCTGAAGCCAGTTCCCAATCTGCTGCTTGCAACCACATTTTGTATTTTGAGCCATATCTGAGTTTGGCACAAGGAAAAGGGTATAAACCCAAGCCACGGAGACATCTAAAAGCAGCAAAGACAATGTGAATCGTGATGCTCGGATTTCCATCCTGTTTCCCGGGCACACCATGCTCCCATCCTAACAAATCCAGTGTGACACTTCAAGTGGAGTTTTCCTCTTGAATGGCTCTGAAGGGTTATTAAGAATGTTCATGAGGCTTGAATGGAGTTACAGAAAATAAATGCTCGTCAGTGCCTAAGCCTCAGTATCCAGGACAGATTTTTAGAGATATATCCCAACTGCAAGTTGGAAGAAGAAACACTCAACCCATGTACAGAGAGAACAGAACCTTGAGAACATTAATCCTGATAGTTCTCTGGCTATTAACATCCACACTAATTACTATCACCTCGGCTTTCACCCCAGCCTGTTCCTCCAGGCCTGTAGATTAGCTCAGAGCTTCCTGAGTGAAGGCATGGCCTGCCTTGCTGCAGAGCCTTGTCAGGTCTCCCAGCCCTCCTCTCCGTGCTGTGCCCCAGGTGTCTGGATCCTGTGCCGACCCCTGTGCCAATTACAGCTGTCTCAGCTGTAATTGTAATGTAATTGTGTTGCCACAATATTGGATTAACAGCGTGGAGATTCTGAAGGTACATCACGTTTCTTATTTGCTACTGGATGTAGGTGCTGAAAACTACATTTTCATCACTCAGTTTAAGGGAGTGATCAAAGTTCTGTTATTGTGCATGACCTGAGCTGACTCCCCCTTGGATAAAACAATTAAAAAAAAAAAAATTCCTGCCCAGCTCTGCTTGGAAAATACAAAAAGTAGGTACCCCGAACAGGCACTTCCACCACCACATCTTGTCAGGGTGAATTGAACTAGTTGTACTGGTGCAAAGCACAGCAGCCACTGGCACCTTCACCCCAAACGTCCCGAGGGGGAGGTGGAAGCTCTCAGCACCATGGCAGCTACAGCCCTGAGCCAAGAAACAGCAAGCTTGGGTCCAGCACCTCCCTCAGGGTGAGGGGTCTCCAGCTCCCTGCTCCCACGAAGCTGCCTGGACCACCAGGCTGAGGAAAAGCCTGAGAGAAACCTCCAGCACAGGATCTGGGACCCTTTTGCAGGCAGGAAGCCCTCAGTGACAGTCAGAAATGAGAGCAGGCAAGAAGCAATCTGCCTTTAACCTCCTGGGTGCAGCATGCAGCTCTAAAGAAATGGAAGATCAAAATAATTTCAAAATCAGCCCTTTAGGAAATGTAAGAAAGCCTCAACCCTACCTCCAGTGATTTTACTTGAATGACTCAGGTGCTTCAGATGCCTCAGACTCTGAAATCCACTGAAATGTTGTATAAAGGTGAGGTGTGGAGAAGCAAAGTTTACTAAGAGCAGGCGGTGATTATACTGTGGATTTAACCATTTCCAGAAATTCTGATTTATTTAATATATTCTCGGTAAGACACAATCTCTGTCTCCAAGAAGTTTATTGCCCAGATGCACAATATAAAGGGTGAGCTTCATGCCTGAACAGCATGTTGATGGTCGCAGGCTATGTCAGTCTCAAACACCAAATCCCATCCAGGAGGTCACTGTTCCTCCAGAAGTCCGATGACTCAAGCAGCTGAAAGCATCTTCATCCCCTGAAGGCAAACAGTTCTTCTGAGACATCTGGGGATAGGTTTAGATGCATGGAGGAGGCAAGACAAGGCAAGACAAAGTCAGTGCATCATCTCTGTGGCTGCTATCCAGGCAAAGCATCTTGTCCTCCACTTTGGGACATGAGGAGGGGCAAAGCCTGCTACCACAGCCAGGTGTCCCGGGTGCAGGATGAGCCTTGTGGAGAGTGCAACTCAACAAGGCCTTCAGATGACATGTGTGGCTCGGTACCCCCGTCTCGTCGAGACAGAGCCAAAGCAGGTATGAGAGGATGTGGTCACCAGTGAAGCTGAGGGTTTAAATGAGAAAAAATGCCGGAGTGTGATTTTTTTAAAGCAAGGATGTTATATTTTCTTTACATTTGTACAGTACAAGGAACCACAATTCCTGACTGTAAAATATAAGCAGCTGTGTAATAAAATGAGAATAAAAACAACAGGTATGGCCATCCTAAAGAAAATGAGTGAAATATAGTACTTTTAGGTTGAGTAAAGTCACGCTTTCCAGAGTTCTATTAAAAACAGAATAATTTGACAAAGGAAATTACATTTCAGAAGTTTTTATGGATACTGGATGAAAGAAGAGAAAATACATCTTAGATACAATCCTATGTTAATAGGTATGAGTAGAGGAATTATATATTTTTTGTCTTCTCTAGTTTCTGTGCATGCTCAGTCTTTTACCCAAGGGGATTATCTCTCTCTTAACATGTTAACATTAAGGCTGCATACTTCTCTGAAAGATGCAATTCAGTGAAACACAAAGTACTGAACTTAACACGAAAGTAAATGGGTGAAATTCTGTGACCTCTGTATTCCACAGGAGATGAGACAAGATGATCTAATGGGCCCTTCTATTTCTATTGTCTGTAACTCCATGATGAATGACTTTTTGGTCTTTTTTTTTTTTTTGGGTGTCCTATGCAAATTGTTTTTACATCTTCACAAGGAGATAAGAGATTTAGGGACACCAAATTGAATTAAAGATACATATAACAACAAATAAATAAATACACACTGTTTTTGCTAACAAATTGAGGGTATCATGGATCAGCAGTTTTATTATAGTCTCAGAGAGAAAAGATCAAAAGACAGATCAATGCATCAGCTTTTAGTTGGTTTTAGATGGCATGCTAAGCGGTTAAAAACTCAAAGGAATTCCCTACAATCTCAGAGAGTTTCCAGAACTTGTAACAGTTTTAGGTCAAATTATAATAATTAACTTGAGATAGCACGTTGACTGGAGAGGAACTTTGCCAAATATAATTTTGCACACCACTAAATACTGACGTTTGAATTCAGAAGGGAAGCTTGCTTTAGCTCACCCACAAGTTTATACAGGTTCAGCCACTGAGAAGGAGGATGGTCCTTGGAAAAAACAAGAGCTGAAAGTTGTAACGCTTCCCAAGTCAGATGGGGAGTAGCTCCAAGAGCATGATGCACAGTGCAGCAGAAAGAATGTTTAAACATATATGGGCTCGTGCTGCCGTGCGGATAGACATGGCCTCTTAAAACTCTGATAATTAATCAGTGACAGGATTGTTAATCAGCACTTCTGTGTTCTTTGGAGATCCTTGGGAAATGGTAAATGTAAATGCCAGGAATTATTTTCTCGTAGGCAACACATTTTTGATAATTAACAGATAGACAGTTGACAGGAAAAGAAAAGAAGATCTCAGCCCAAAGCTGAAATTTTGCATTCTCATTAAACAGTTGCAGTATTGCAGCCAGTAGGATGGGATTGCTGCAAGAGGCACTGGGTGATATCACACAGCCTGCCTCAGATAAAGAGCAAAGTTATATTAAGAGGAGAAATAGCAGTTTTGAAGGTCACAAATAGCTGTATTTTAATTAGAAAATATCCATCCATTGTTGCTCTATATTCAAGTGAATGAGCAGAGGTGAGCTCAAACATTTACACTGGCCAGACAAAAGTTGTATTCAATTTTATTTCAACTCACATTCCTCAAACTGCAAACTGTCATTGCTCCCTACTGCCCTGCAGCCTGCTTCATCCCTTTTGAGAAGATGAGGCAGCTGGAAAAGTCATTTCATTAAAAAAAAAAAAAAAAAAAAAAAAAAAAAAAAAAGCTGGCATCTAGGCTTCAGCTTGAAGAATTAGACAGTCTAACAATCACCGGGTCAATTCACATTAAGCTGAACAAAGAGCAGACTGCAACAAGAAGATGAGCTGAGCGGCTCGGTGGCCACTGCCTGTCCTTAATTCTCTGTTGACTTTCGCCAGTGCCTTGTCAGAAGGGGGCTGCAGCATTTGACCCCCGTTCCCAGGCGCAGGGAGGGAGCTGGGGACACATGCGGCAACCTTAAATAGGCGACTTCTTCCCCGCGTGCCCCAGACCTGCCATGGGTGACTGCTCTCCCAAGTCAGCCTATCAGGAATTTATTGCCTCTTCTCCATTACCCGGCAAAGAAACTGTCACACAGATGTTGGCATTGTAACTCATTCAGTGTCACCGTGGGGTTCTCCGCCATTGTGTCCCCGCACAATGGGGCAGCATTCAGGGAAGGGCACAGCGGGGATGCGAAGGTAGCCCCGGGCTGGGGCCGTGCTGATGTGCTCTTTGTTGGGCTCCTGCTCCGAGGGTCTCGCCTGCCCTTGCACTCCTGTGAGCCGGAGGCAAGGCCCGGAGAGGAGCCGGCAGGAAGGAAGGATTTTCTGCCTTTTGTGGGCTCTTTCTGTGCTATTTTTGTTCTCTCGGATGGCTTTTGTTGCCCAAGGTAATGATCCTTGGCCCTCATTCATATCTCTGCTTTTGTCTGGGGGCCTTTGTAGGCAATGCAACGTGCAGCCCGCCAGGCACTGCACTGGAGCCAGCCCCTGTTATCGGTACAGCCATAAATAACCAGTTACGAGTTATAGAATCATAAAATCATAGAGTATCCTGAACTGGAAGGGACCCACCAGGATCATGGAGTCCAACTCCTGGCTTCACACAGGACCACCCAACAATCATACCCTATGTCTGAGGGTGTTGTCCATATGCTTCTTGAACTCCGGCAGCTCAGGACCTTTCCCTAACCCCCAGCCTGACCCTCCCCTGTCCCAGCTCCATGCCGTTCCCTCGGGTCCTGTCGCTGTCCCCAGAGAGCAGAGCTCAGCGCCTGCCCCTCCGCTCCCCTGTGAGGGAGCTGCAGGCCGCCATGAGGCCATCCTTTAGTATGAAATCACCACTGTCAGAGTATTAGTGACAGGTTTTGCAAAGGATTTCACAAAGATATGGCAGATGTAATCTAGCTCTCCAAAGTGTCCCCAAGAGCACACCCCACCAACCACAGAGAGGATGGTGTCCCAGAGTCCGGTCAGGACAAGCATTTTCACAGGCTGTCCCACAGCCACATACTACGGTCTCCTGGGCTTCATTAAGCGTACACACACTTCTGTCTGTAGGGAAGGACAAGAAAATGGGCTTCCAGGACTGTTGTAAACCAAAGCAAAACTCTCCCCTTGACCCTCTGCCGAGCCTCCTGGGATGATGCTCTCATCCCTTCTTGTGTTCCTGCCCTGGCTCCTGCAAGGGGATAAGCTGCCAGAAAGCACAGCCACACTGCTCTTTGAATGCACATATACATACGCTGATGTGAAACAGCAAAACCAGCTTTGATCCTTTACAGAAGAGCATGCTCCAAGGCCACCTCCTTCTTCCGTAATGGCACTGCCAACACTGGTGACATCTTCACCATACTCAAGACAGAAGGGAAAAAAAAAAATGGGACAGCTCATGATGACACTGCTCCACGCTGAAGCTTCCCTGACACCCAGCGTGAGCTTTGCTCCAGCTCACTGTGCAGAGCTCCCCCAGGCTCCAGACCTGCAAACGGTTATGCAAGTTCTCACATGCATAATATTAAGCATATTTGTTTTTGTTTTTTCAGGTTCAAGGCCTTGGAGTGTAAGCTCCGGAGGGTAGGGAGGCTCTGCACTTCAGACATCTAAGGCACCACACCCAGCCATGAGGAGGAGGATTATATATATATATAT